>NW_027438614.1:0-57516 GCF_000715075.1 Nicotiana tabacum
GGTTTTAAACCCTAAACTGAATTTTCCTTTCAGCCAGCATTAGAGTTTTAAACTCTAAACTGAGCTTTTCCATGCAATCAGCATTAGGGTTTTAAACCCTAAACTGAATTTTCCTTTCAGCCAGCATTAGAGTTTTAAACTCTAAACTGAGCTTTTCCATGCAATCAGCATTAGGGTTTTAAACCCTAAACTGAATTTTCCTTTCAGCCAGCATTAGAGTTTTAAACTCTAAACTGAGCTTTTCCATGCAATCAGCATTAGGGTTTTAAACCCTAAACTGAATTTTCCTTTCAGCCAGCATTAGAGTTTTAAACTCTAAACTGAGCTTTTCCATGCAATCAGCATTAGGGTTTTAAACCCTAAACTGAATTTTCCTTTCAGCCAGCATTAGAGTTTTAAACTCTAAACTGAGCTTTTCCATGCAATCAGCATTAGGGTTTTAAACCCTAAACTGAATTTTCCTTTCAGCCAGCATTAGAGTTTTAAACTCTAAACTGAGCTTTTTCCATGCAATCAGCATTAGGGTTTTAAACCCTAAACTGAACTTTTCCCTTTCAGCCAGCATTAGAGTTTTAAACTCTAAACTGAGCTTTTTCCATGCAATCAGCATTAGGGTTTTAAACCCTAAACTGAATTTTCCTTTCAGCCAGCATTAGAGTTTTAAACTCTAAACTGAGCTTTTTCCATGCAATCAGCATTAGGGTTTTAAACCCTAAACTGAATTTTCCTTTCAGCCAGCATTAGAGTTTTAAACTCTAAACTGAGCTTTTCCATGCAATCAGCATTAGGGTTTTAAACCCTAAACTGAATTTTCCTTTCAGCCAGCATTAGAGTTTTAAACTCTAAACTGAGCTTTTCCATGCAATCAGCATTAGGGTTTTAAACCCTAAACTGAATTTTCCTTTCAGCCAGCATTAGAGTTTTAAACTCTAAACTGAGCTCTTCCATGCCATCAGCATTAGGGTTTTAAACCCTAAACTGAATTTTCCTTTCAGCCAGCATTAGAGTTTTAAACTCTAAACTGAGCTTTTTCCATGCAATCAGCATTAGGGTTTTAAACCCTAAACTGAATTTTCCTTTCAGCCAGCATTAGAGTTTTAAACTCTAAACTGAGCTTTTCCATGCAATCAGCATTAGGGTTTTAAACCCTAAACTGAATTTTCCTTTCAGCCAGCATTAGAGTTTTAAACTCTAAACTGAGCTTTTCCATGCAATCAGCATTAGGGTTTTAAACCCTAAACTGAATTTTCCTTTCAGCCAGCATTAGAGTTTTAAACTCTAAACTGAGCTTTTCCATGCCATCAGCATTAGGGTTTTAAACCCTAAACTGAATTTTCCCTTTCAGCCAGCATTAGAGTTTTAAACTCTAAACTGAGCTTTTCCATGCAATCAGCATTAGGGTTTTAAACCCTAAACTGAATTTTCCTTTCAGCCAGCATTAGAGTTTTAAACTCTAAACTGAGCTTTTTCCATGCAATCAGCATTAGGGTTTTAAACCCTAAACTGAATTTTCCTTTCAGCCAGCATTAGAGTTTTAAACTCTAAACTGAGCTTTTCCATGCAATCAGCATTAGGGTTTTAAACCCTAAACTGAATTTTCCTTTCAGCCAGCATTAGAGTTTTAAACTCTAAACTGAGCTTTTCCATGCAATCAGCATTAGGGTTTTAAACCCTAAACTGAATTTTCCTTTCAGCCAGCATTAGAGTTTTAAACTCTAAACTGAGCTTTTCCATGCAATCAGCATTAGGGTTTTAAACCCTAAACTGAATTTTCCTTTCAGCCAGCATTAGAGTTTTAAACTCTAAACTGAGCTTTTCCATGCAATCAGCATTAGGGTTTTAAACCCTAAACTGAATTTTCCTTTCAGCCAGCATTAGAGTTTTAAACTCTAAACTGAGCTTTTCCATGCAATCAGCATTAGGGTTTTAAACCCTAAACTGAATTTTCCTTTCAGCCAGCATTAGAGTTTTAAACTCTAAACTGAGCTTTTTCCATGCAATCAGCATTAGGGTTTTAAACCCTAAACTGAATTTTCCTTTCAGCCAGCATTAGAGTTTTAAACTCTAAACTGAGCTTTTCCATGCAATCAGCATTAGGGTTTTAAACCCTAAACTGAATTTTCCTTTCAGCCAGCATTAGAGTTTTAAACTCTAAACTGAGCTTTTCCATGCAATCAGCATTAGGGTTTTAAACCCTAAACTGAATTTTCCTTTCAGCCAGCATTAGAGTTTTAAACTCTAAACTGAGCTTTTCCATGCAATCAGCATTAGGGTTTTAAACCCTAAACTGAATTTTCCTTTCAGCCAGCATTAGAGTTTTAAACTCTAAACTGAGCTTTTCCATGCAATCAGCATTAGGGTTTTAAACCCTAAACTGAATTTTCCTTTCAGCCAGCATTAGAGTTTTAAACTCTAAACTGAGCTTTTCCATGCAATCAGCATTAGGGTTTTAAACCCTAAACTGAATTTTCCTTTCAGCCAGCATTAGAGTTTTAAACTCTAAACTGAGCTCTTCCATGCAATCAGCATTAGGGTTTTAAACCCTAAACTGAATTTTCCTTTCAGCCAGCATTAGAGTTTTAAACTCTAAACTGAGCTTTTTCCATGCAATCAGCATTAGGGTTTTAAACCCTAAACTGAATTTTCCTTTCAGCCAGCATTAGAGTTTTAAACTCTAAACTGAGCTTTTCCATGCAATCAGCATTAGGGTTTTAAACCCTAAACTGAATTTTCCTTTCAGCCAGCATTAGAGTTTTAAACTCTAAACTGAGCTTTTCCATGCAATCAGCATTAGGGTTTTAAACCCTAAACTGAATTTTCCTTTCAGCCAGCATTAGAGTTTTAAACTCTAAACTGAGCTTTTCCATGCAATCAGCATTAGGGTTTTAAACCCTAAACTGAATTTTCCTTTCAGCCAGCATTAGAGTTTTAAACTCTAAACTGAGCTTTTTCCATGCAATCAGCATTAGGGTTTTAAACCCTAAACTGAATTTTCCTTTCAGCCAGCATTAGAGTTTTAAACTCTAAACTGAGCTTTTTCCATGCAATCAGCATTAGGGTTTTAAACCCTAAACTGAATTTTCCTTTCAGCCAGCATTAGAGTTTTAAACTCTAAACTGAGCTTTTCCATGCAATCAGCATTAGGGTTTTAAACCCTAAACTGAATTTTCCTTTCAGCCAGCATTAGAGTTTTAAACTCTAAACTGAGCTTTTCCATGCAATCAGCATTAGGGTTTTAAACCCTAAACTGAATTTTCCTTTCAGCCAGCATTAGAGTTTTAAACTCTAAACTGAGCTTTTTCCATGCAATCAGCATTAGGGTTTTAAACCCTAAACTGAATTTTCCTTTCAGCCAGCATTAGAGTTTTAAACTCTAAACTGAGCTTTTCCATGCAATCAGCATTAGGGTTTTAAACCCTAAACTGAATTTTCCTTTCAGCCAGCATTAGAGTTTTAAACTCTAAACTGAGCTTTTCCATGCAATCAGCATTAGGGTTTTAAACCCTAAACTGAATTTTCCTTTCAGCCAGCATTAGAGTTTTAAACTCTAAACTGAGCTTTTCCATGCAATCAGCATTAGGGTTTTAAACCCTAAACTGAATTTTCCTTTCAGCCAGCATTAGAGTTTTAAACTCTAAACTGAGCTTTTCCATGCAATCAGCATTAGGGTTTTAAACCCTAAACTGAATTTTCCTTTCAGCCAGCATTAGAGTTTTAAACTCTAAACTGAGCTCTTCCATGCCATCAGCATTAGGGTTTTAAACCCTAAACTGAATTTTCCTTTCAGCCAGCATTAGAGTTTTAAACTCTAAACTGAGCTTTTCCATGCAATCAGCATTAGGGTTTTAAACCCTAAACTGAATTTTCCTTTCAGCCAGCATTAGAGTTTTAAACTCTAAACTGAGCTTTTCCATGCAATCAGCATTAGGGTTTTAAACCCTAAACTGAATTTTCCTTTCAGCCAGCATTAGAGTTTTAAACTCTAAACTGAGCTCTTCCATGCCATCAGCATTAGGGTTTTAAACCCTAAACTGAATTTTCCTTTCAGCCAGCATTAGAGTTTTAAACTCTAAACTGAGCTTTTCCATGCAATCAGCATTAGGGTTTTAAACCCTAAACTGAAATTTTCCTTTCAGCCAGCATTAGAGTTTTAAACTCTAAACTGAGCTTTTTCCATGCAATCAGCATTAGGGTTTTAAACCCTAAACTGAATTTTCCTTTCAGCCAGCATTAGAGTTTTAAACTCTAAACTGAGCTTTTTCCATGCAATCAGCATTAGGGTTTTAAACCCTAAACTGAATTTTCCTTTCAGCCAGCATTAGAGTTTTAAACTCTAAACTGAGCTTTTCCATGCAATCAGCATTAGGGTTTTAAACCCTAAACTGAATTTTCCTTTCAGCCAGCATTAGAGTTTTAAACTCTAAACTGAGCTTTTCCATGCAATCAGCATTAGGGTTTTAAACCCTAAACTGAATTTTCCTTTCAGCCAGCATTAGAGTTTTAAACTCTAAACTGAGCTTTTCCATGCAATCAGCATTAGGGTTTTAAACCCTAAACTGAATTTTCCTTTCAGCCAGCATTAGAGTTTTAAACTCTAAACTGAGCTTTTCCATGCAATCAGCATTAGGGTTTTAAACCCTAAACTGAATTTTCCTTTCAGCCAGCATTAGAGTTTTAAACTCTAAACTGAGCTTTTCCATGCAATCAGCATTAGGGTTTTAAACCCTAAACTGAATTTTCCTTTCAGCCAGCATTAGAGTTTTAAACTCTAAACTGAGCTCTTCCATGCAATCAGCATTAGGGTTTTAAACCCTAAACTGAATTTTCCTTTCAGCCAGCATTAGAGTTTTAAACTCTAAACTGAGCTTTTTCCATGCAATCAGCATTAGGGTTTTAAACCCTAAACTGAATTTTCCTTTCAGCCAGCATTAGAGTTTTAAACTCTAAACTGAGCTTTTTCCATGCAATCAGCATTAGGGTTTTAAACCCTAAACTGAATTTTCCTTTCAGCCAGCATTAGAGTTTTAAACTCTAAACTGAGCTTTTCCATGCAATCAGCATTAGGGTTTTAAACCCTAAACTGAATTTTCCTTTCAGCCAGCATTAGAGTTTTAAACTCTAAACTGAGCTTTTCCATGCAATCAGCATTAGGGTTTTAAACCCTAAACTGAATTTTCCTTTCAGCCAGCATTAGAGTTTTAAACTCTAAACTGAGCTTTTTCCATGCAATCAGCATTAGGGTTTTAAACCCTAAACTGAATTTTCCTTTCAGCCAGCATTAGAGTTTTAAACTCTAAACTGAGCTTTTTCCATGCAATCAGCATTAGGGTTTTAAACCCTAAACTGAATTTTCCTTTCAGCCAGCATTAGAGTTTTAAACTCTAAACTGAGCTTTTTCCATGCAATCAGCATTAGGGTTTTAAACCCTAAACTGAATTTTCCTTTCAGCCAGCATTAGAGTTTTAAACTCTAAACTGAGCTTTTCCATGCAATCAGCATTAGGGTTTTAAACCCTAAACTGAATTTTCCTTTCAGCCAGCATTAGAGTTTTAAACTCTAAACTGAGCTTTTCCATGCCATCAGCATTAGGGTTTTAAACCCTAAACTGAATTTTCCTTTCAGCCAGCATTAGAGTTTTAAACTCTAAACTGAGCTTTTTCCATGCAATCAGCATTAGGGTTTTAAACCCTAAACTGAATTTTCCTTTCAGCCAGCATTAGAGTTTTAAACTCTAAACTGAGCTTTTCCATGCAATCAGCATTAGGGTTTTAAACCCTAAACTGAATTTTCCTTTCAGCCAGCATTAGAGTTTTAAACTCTAAACTGAGCTTTTCCATGCAATCAGCATTAGGGTTTTAAACCCTAAACTGAATTTTCCTTTCAGCCAGCATTAGAGTTTTAAACTCTAAACTGAGCTTTTCCATGCAATCAGCATTAGGGTTTTAAACCCTAAACTGAATTTTCCTTTCAGCCAGCATTAGAGTTTTAAACTCTAAACTGAGCTTTTCCATGCAATCAGCATTAGGGTTTTAAACCCTAAACTGAATTTTCCTTTCAGCCAGCATTAGAGTTTTAAACTCTAAACTGAGCTCTTCCATGCCATCAGCATTAGGGTTTTAAACCCTAAACTGAATTTTCCTTTCAGCCAGCATTAGAGTTTTAAACTCTAAACTGAGCTTTTTCCATGCAATCAGCATTAGGGTTTTAAACCCTAAACTGAATTTTCCTTTCAGCCAGCATTAGAGTTTTAAACTCTAAACTGAGCTTTTTCCATGCAATCAGCATTAGGGTTTTAAACCCTAAACTGAATTTTCCTTTCAGCCAGCATTAGAGTTTTAAACTCTAAACTGAGCTCTTCCATGCCATCAGCATTAGGGTTTTAAACCCTAAACTGAATTTTCCTTTCAGCCAGCATTAGAGTTTTAAACTCTAAACTGAGCTTTTTCCATGCAATCAGCATTAGGGTTTTAAACCCTAAACTGAATTTTCCTTTCAGCCAGCATTAGAGTTTTAAACTCTAAACTGAGCTTTTTCATGCAATCAGCATTAGGGTTTTAAACCCTAAACTGAATTTTCCTTTCAGCCAGCATTAGAGTTTTAAACTCTAAACTGAGCTTTTCCATGCAATCAGCATTAGGGTTTTAAACCCTAAACTGAATTTTCCTTTCAGCCAGCATTAGAGTTTTAAACTCTAAACTGAGCTTTTCCATGCAATCAGCATTAGGGTTTTAAACCCTAAACTGAATTTTCCTTTCAGCCAGCATTAGAGTTTTAAACTCTAAACTGAGCTTTTCCATGCAATCAGCATTAGGGTTTTAAACCCTAAACTGAATTTTCCTTTCAGCCAGCATTAGAGTTTTAAACTCTAAACTGAGCTCTTTCATGCCATCAGCATTAGGGTTTTAAACCCTAAACTGAATTTTCCTTTCAGCCAGCATTAGAGTTTTAAACTCTAAACTGAGCTTTTCCATGCAATCAGCATTAGGGTTTTAAACCCTAAACTGAATTTTCCTTTCAGCCAGCATTAGAGTTTTAAACTCTAAACTGAGCTTTTCCATGCAATCAGCATTAGGGTCTTAAACCCTAAACTGAATTTTCCTTTCAGCCAGCATTAGAGTTTTAAACTCTAAACTGAGCTTTTCCATGCAATCAGCATTAGGGTTTTAAACCCTAAACTGAATTTTCCTTTCAGCCAGCATTAGAGTTTTAAACTCTAAACTGAGCTTTTTCCATGCAATCAGCATTAGGGTTTTAAACCCTAAACTGAATTTTCCTTTCAGCCAGCATTAGAGTTTTAAACTCTAAACTGAGCTTTTCCATGCAATCAGCATTAGGGTTTTAAACCCTAAACTGAATTTTCCTTTCAGCCAGCATTAGAGTTTTAAACTCTAAACTGAGCTTTTCCATGCAATCAGCATTAGGGTTTTAAACCCTAAACTGAATTTTCCTTTCAGCCAGCATTAGAGTTTTAAACTCTAAACTGAGCTTTTCCATGCCAATCAGCATTAGGGTTTTAAACCCTAAACTGAATTTTCCTTTCAGCCAGCATTAGAGTTTTAAACTCTAAACTGAGCTTTTCCATGCAATCAGCATTAGGGTTTTAAACCCTAAACTGAATTTTCCTTTCAGCCAGCATTAGAGTTTTAAACTCTAAACTGAGCTTTTCCATGCAATCAGCATTAGGGTTTTAAACCCTAAACTGAATTTTCCTTTCAGCCAGCATTAGAGTTTTAAACTCTAAACTGAGCTTTTCCATGAAATCAGCATTAGGGTTTTAAACCCTAAACTGAATTTTCCTTTCAGCCAGCATTAGAGTTTTAAACTCTAATCTGAGCTCTTCCATGCCATCAGCATTAGGGTTTTAAACCCTAAACTGAATTTTCCTTTCAGCCAGCATTAGAGTTTTAAACTCTAAACTGAGCTTTTTCCATGCAATCAGCATTAGGGTTTTAAACCCTAAACTGAATTTTCCTTTCAGCCAGCATTAGAGTTTTAAACTCTAAACTGAGCTTTTCCATGCAATCAGCATTAGGGTTTTAAACCCTAAACTGAATTTTCCTTTCAGCCAGCATTAGAGTTTTAAACTCTAAACTGAGCTTTTCCATACAATCAGCATTAGGGTTTTAAACCCTAAACTGAATTTTCCTTTCAGCCAGCATTAGAGTTTTAAACTCTAAACTGAGCTTTTCCATGCAATCAGCATTAGGGTTTTAAACCCTAAACTGAATTTTCCTTTCAGCCAGCATTAGAGTTTTAAACTCTAAACTGAGCTCTTCCATGCCATCAGCATTAGGGTTTTAAACCCTAAACTGAATTTTCCTTTCAGCCAGCATTAGAGTTTTAAACTCTAAACTGAGCTTTTTCCATGCAATCAGCATTAGGGTTTTAAACCCTAAACTGAATTTTCCTTTCAGCCAGCATTAGAGTTTTAAACTCTAAACTGAGCTTTTCCATGCAATCAGCATTAGGGTTTTAAACCCTAAACTGAATTTTCCTTTCAGCCAGCATTAGAGTTTTAAACTCTAAACTGAGCTTTTCCATGCCATCAGCATTAGGGTTTTAAACCCTAAACTGAATTTTCCTTTCAGCCAGCATTAGAGTTTTAAACTCTAAACTGAGCTTTTTCCATGCAATCAGCATTAGGGTTTTAAACCCTAAACTGAATTTTCCTTTCAGCCAGCATTAGAGTTTTAAACTCTAAACTGAGCTTTTCCATGCAATCAGCATTAGGGTTTTAAACCCTAAACTGAATTTTCCTTTCAGCCAGCATTAGAGTTTTAAACTCTAAACTGAGCTTTTCCATGCAATCAGCATTAGGGTTTTAAACCCTAAACTGAATTTTCCTTTCAGCCAGCATTAGAGTTTTAAACTCTAAACTGAGCTTTTCCATGCAATCAGCATTAGGGTTTTAAACCCTAAACTGAATTTTCCTTTCAGCCAGCATTAGAGTTTTAAACTCTAAACTGAGCTTTTCCATGCAATCAGCATTAGGGTTTTAAACCCTAAACTGAATTTTCCTTTCAGCCAGCATTAGAGTTTTAAACTCTAAACTGAGCTTTTCCATGCAATCAGCATTAGGGTTTTAAACCCTAAACTGAATTTTCCTTTCAGCCAGCATTAGAGTTTTAAACTCTAAACTGAGCTTTTCCATGCAATCAGCATTAGGGTTTTAAACCCTAAACTGAATTTTCCTTTCAGCTAGCATTAGAGTTTTAAACTCTAAACTGAGCTTTTTCCATGCAATCAGCATTAGGGTTTTAAACCCTAAACTGAATTTTCCTTTCAGCCAGCATTAGAGTTTTAAACTCTAAACTGAGCTTTTCCATGCAATCAGCATTAGGGTTTTAAACCCTAAACTGAATTTTCCTTTCAGCCAGCATTAGAGTTTTAAACT
The DNA here is from genome assembly GCF_000715075.1 of Nicotiana tabacum. NCBI lineage: Eukaryota > Viridiplantae > Streptophyta > Magnoliopsida > Solanales > Solanaceae > Nicotiana > Nicotiana tabacum. Next base: position 9,395 of record NW_027438614.1, read on the forward strand.
CTAAACTGAGCTTTTCCATGCAATCAGCATTAGGGTTTTAAACCCTAAACTGAATTTTCCTTTCAGCCAGCATTAGAGTTTTAAACTCTAAACTGAGCTCTTCCATGCCATCAGCATTAGGGTTTTAAACCCTAAACTGAATTTTCCTTTCAGCCAGCATTAGAGTTTTAAACTCTAAACTGAGCTTTTTCCATGCAATCAGCATTAGGGTTTTAAACCCTAAACTGAATTTTCCTTTCAGCCAGCATTAGAGTTTTAAACTCTAAACTGAGCTTTTCCATGCAATCAGCATTAGGGTTTTAAACCCTAAACTGAATTTTCCTTTCAGCCAGCATTAGAGTTTTAAACTCTAAACTGAGCTTTTTCCATGCAATCAGCATTAGGGTTTTAAACCCTAAACTGAATTTTCCTTTCAGCCAGCATTAGAGTTTTAAACTCTAAACTGAGCTTTTCCATGCAATCAGCATTAGGGTTTTAAACCCTAAACTGAATTTTCCTTTCAGCCAGCATTAGAGTTTTAAACTCTAAACTGAGCTTTTCCATGCAATTAGCATTAGGGTTTTAAACCCTAAACTGAATTTTCCTTTCAGCCAGCATTAGAGTTTTAAACTCTAAACTGAGCTTTTCCATGCAATCAGCATTAGGGTTTTAAACCCTAAACTGAATTTTCCTTTCATCCAGCATTAGAGTTTTAAACTCTAAACTGAGCTTTTTCCATGCAATCAGCATTAGGGTTTTAAACCCTAAACTGAATTTTCCTTTCAGCCAGCATTAGAGTTTTAAACTCTAAACTGAGCTTTTCCATGAAATCAGCATTAGGGTTTTAAACCCTAAACTGAATTTTCCTTTCAGCCAGCATTAGAGTTTTAAACTCTAAACTGAGCTTTTCCATGCAATCAGCATTAGGGTTTTAAACCCTAAACTGAATTTTCCTTTCAGCCAGCATTAGAGTTTTAAACTCTAAACTGAGCTTTTCCATGCAATCAGCATTAGGGTTTTAAACCCTAAACTGAATTTTCCTTTCAGCCAGCATTAGAGTTTTAAACTCTAAACTGAGCTTTTCCATGCAATCAGCATTAGGGTTTTAAACCCTAAACTGAATTTTCCTTTCAGCCAGCATTAGAGTTTTAAACTCTAAACTGAGCTTTTCCATGCAATCAGCATTAGGGTTTTAAACCCTAAACTGAATTTTCCTTTCAGCCAGCATTAGAGTTTTAAACTCTAAACTGAGCTTTTCCATGCAATCAGCATTAGGGTTTTAAACCCTAAACTGAATTTTCCTTTCAGCCAGCATTAGAGTTTTAAACTCTAAACTGAGCTCTTCCATGCCATCAGCATTAGGGTTTTAAACCCTAAACTGAATTTTTCTTTCAGCCAGCATTAGAGTTTTAAACTCTAAACTGAGCTTTTCCATGCAATCAGCATTAGGGTTTTAAACCCTAAACTGAATTTTCCTTTCAGCCAGCATTAGAGTTTTAAACTCTAAACTGAGCTTTTCCATGCAATCAGCATTAGGGTTTTAAACCCTAAACTGAATTTTCCTTTCAGCCAGCATTAGAGTTTTAAACTCTAAACTGAGCTCTTCCATGCCATCAGCATTAGGGTTTTAAACCCTAAACTGAATTTTTCTTTCAGCCAGCATTAGAGTTTTAAACTCTAAACTGAGCTTTTCCATGCAATCAGCATTAGGGTTTTAAACCCTAAACTGAATTTTCCTTTCAGCCAGCATTAGAGTTTTAAACTCTAAACTGAGCTTTTTCATGCAATCAGCATTAGGGTTTTAAACCCTAAACTGAATTTTCCTTTCAGCCAGCATTAGAGTTTTAAACTCTAAACTGAGCTTTTTCATGCAATCAGCATTAGGGTTTTAAACCCTAAACTGAACTTTTCCTTTCAGCCAGCATTAGAGTTTTAAACTCTAAACTGAGCTTTTTCCATGCAATCAGCATTAGGGTTTTAAACCCTAAACTGAATTTTCCTTTCAGCCAGCATTAGAGTTTTAAACTCTAAACTGAGCTTTTCCATGCAATCAGCATTAGGGTTTTAAACCCTAAACTGAATTTTCCTTTCAGCCAGCATTAGAGTTTTAAACTCTAAACTGAGCTTTTCCATGCAATCAGCATTAGGGTTTTAAACCCTAAACTGAATTTTCCTTTCAGCCAGCATTAGAGTTTTAAACTCTAAACTGAGCTTTTCTATGCCATCAGCATTAGGGTTTTAAACCCTAAACTGAATTTTCCTTTCAGCCAGCATTAGAGTTTTAAACTCTAAACTGAGCTTTTTCATGCAATCAGCATTAGGGTTTTAAACCCTAAACTGAATTTTCCTTTCAGCCAGCATTAGAGTTTTAAACTCTAAACTGAGCTTTTCCATGCAATCAGCATTAGGGTTTTAAACCCTAAACTGAATTTTCCTTTCAGCCAGCATTAGAGTTTTAAACTCTAAACTGAGTTTTTCCATGCAATCAGCATTAGGGTTTTAAACCCTAAACTGAATTTTCCTTTCAGCCAGCATTAGAGTTTTAAACTCTAAACTGAGCTCTTCCATGCCATCAGCATTAGGGTTTTAAACCCTAAACTGAATTTTCCTTTCAGCCAGCATTAGAGTTTTAAACTCTAAACTGAGCTTTTTCCATGCAATCAGCATTAGGGTTTTAAACCCTAAACTGAATTTTCCTTTCAGCCCGCATTAGAGTTTTAAACTCTAAACTGAGCTTTTCCATGCAATCAGCATTAGGGTTTTAAACCCTAAACTGAATTTTCCTTTCAGCCAGCATTAGAGTTTTAAACTCTAAACTGAGCTTTTCCATGCAATCAGCATTAGAGTTTTAAACCCTAAACTGAATTTTCCTTTCAACCAGCATTAGAGTTTTAAACTCTAAACTGAGCTTTTCCATGCAATCAGCATTAGGGTTTTAAACCCTAAACTGAATTTTCCTTTCAGCCAGCATTAGAGTTTTAAACTCTAAACTGAGCTTTTCCATGCAATCAGCATTAGGGTTTTAAACCCTAAACTGAATTTTCCTTTCAGCCAGCATTAGAGTTTTAAACTCTAAACTGAGCTTTTCCATGCAATCAGCATTAGGGTCTTAAACCCTAAACTGAATTTTCCTTTCAGCCAGCATTAGAGTTTTAAACTCTAAACTGAGCTTTTCCATGCAATCAGCATTAGGGTTTTAAACCCTAAACTGAATTTTCCTTTCAGCCAGCATTAGAGTTTTAAACTCTAAACTGAGCTTTTTCCATGCAATCAGCATTAGGGTTTTAAACCCTAAACTGAATTTTCCTTTCAGCCAGCATTAGAGTTTTAAACTCTAAACTGAGCTTTTCCATGCAATCAGCATTAGGGTTTTAAACCCTAAACTGAATTTTCCTTTCAGCCAGCATTAGAGTTTTAAACTCTAAACTGAGCTTTTCCATGCAATCAGCATTAGGGTTTTAAACCCTAAACTGAATTTTCCTTTCAGCCAGCATTAGAGTTTTAAACTCTAAACTGAGCTTTTTCATGCAATCAGCATTAGGGTTTTAAACCCTAAACTGAATTTTCCTTTCAGCCAGCATTAGAGTTTTAAACTCTAAATTGAGCTTTTTCATGCAATCAGCATTAGGGTTTTAAACCCTAAACTGAATTTTCCTTTCAGCCAGCATTAGAGTTTTAAACTCTAAACTGAGCTTTTCCATGCAATCAGCATTAGGGTTTTAAACCCTAAACTGAATTTTCCTTTCAGCCAGCATTAGAGTTTTAAACTCTAAACTGAGCTTTTTCCATGCAATCAGCATTAGGGTTTTAAACCCTAAACTGAATTTTCCTTTCAGCCAGCATTAGAGTTTTAAACTATAAACTGAGCTTTTCCATGCAATCAGCATTAGGGTTTTAAACCCTAAACTGAATTTTCCTTTCAGCCAGCATTAGAGTTTTAAACTCTAAACTGAGCTTTTCCATGCAATCAGCATTAGAGTTTTAAACCCTAAACTGAATTTTCCTTTCAACCAGCATTAGAGTTTTGAACTCTAAACTGAGCTTTTTCATGCAATCAGCATTAGGGTTTTAAACCCTAAACTGAATTTTCCTTTCAGCCAGCATTAGAGTTTTAAACTCTAAACTGAGCTTTTCCATGCAATCAGCATTAGGGTTTTAAACCCTAAACTGAATTTTCCTTTCAGCCAGCATTAGAGTTTTAAACTCTAAACTGAGCTTTTCCATGCAATCAGCATTAGGGTCTTAAACCCTAAACTGAATTTTCCTTTCAGCCAGCATTAGAGTTTTAAACTCTAAACTGAGCTTTTCCATGCAATCAGCATTAGGGTTTTAAACCCTAAACTGAATTTTCCTTTCAGCCAGCATTAGAGTTTTAAACTCTAAACTGAGCTTTTTCCATGCAATCAGCATTAGGGTTTTAAACCCTAAACTGAATTTTCCTTTCAGCCAGCATTAGAGTTTTAAACTCTAAACTGAGCTTTTCCATGCAATCAGCATTAGGGTTTTAAACCCTAAACTGAATTTTCCTTTCAGCCAGCATTAGAGTTTTAAACTCTAAACTGAGCTTTTCCATGCAATCAGCATTAGGGTTTTAAACCCTAAACTGAATTTTCCTTTCAGCCAGCATTAGAGTTTTAAACTCTAAACTGAGCTCTTTCATGCCATCAGCATTAGGGTTTTAAACCCTAAACTGAATTTTTCCTTTCAGCCAGCATTAGAGTTTTAAACTCTAAACTGAGCTTTTTCATGCAATCAGCATTAGGGTTTTAAACCCTAAACTGAATTTTCCTTTCAGCCAGCATTAGAGTTTTAAACTCTAAACTGAGCTTTTCCATGCAATCAGCATTAGGGTTTTAAACCCTAAACTGAATTTTCCTTTCAGCCAGCATTAGAGTTTTAAACTCTAAACTGAGCTTTTTCCATGCAATCAGCATTAGGGTTTTAAACCCTAAACTGAATTTTCCTTTCAGCCAGCATTAGAGTTTTAAACTCTAAACTGAGCTTTTTCATGCAATCAGCATTAGGGTTTTAAACCCTAAACTGAATTTTCCTTTCAGCCAGCATTAGAGTTTTAAACTCTAAACTGAGCTTTTCCATGCAATCAGCATTAGGGTTTTAAACCCTAAACTGAATTTTCCTTTCAGCCAGCATTAGAGTTTTAAACTCTAAACTGAGCTTTTCCATGCAATCAGCATTAGGGTTTAAAACCCTAAACTGAATTTTCCTTTCAGCCAGCATTAGAGTTTTAAACTCTAAACTGAGCTCTTCCATGCCATCAGCATTAGGGTTTTAAACCCTAAACTGAATTTTCCTTTCAGCCAGTATTAGAGTTTTAAACTCTAAACTGAGCTTTTCCATGCAATCAGCATTAGGGTCTTAAACCCTAAACTGAATTTTCCTTTCAGCCAGCATTAGAGTTTTAAACTCTAAACTGAGCTTTTTCATGCAATCAGCATTAGGGTTTTAAACCCTAAACTGAATTTTCCTTTCAGCTAGCATTAGAGTTTTAAACTCTAAACTGAGCTTTTTCCATGCAATCAGCATTAGGGTTTTAAACCCTAAACTGAATTTTCCTTTCAGCCAACATTAGAGTTTTAAACTCTAAACTGAGCTCTTCCATGCCATCAGCATTACGGTTTTAAACCCTAAACTGAATTTTCCTTTCAGCCAGCATTAGAGTTTTAAACTCTAAACTGAGCTTTTCCATGCAATCAGCATTAGGGTCTTAAACCCTAAACTGAATTTTCCTTTCAGCCAGCATTAGAGTTTTAAACTCTTAATTGAGCTTTTTCATGCAATCAGCATTAGGGTTTTAAACCCTAAACTGAATTTTCCTTTCAGCCAGCATTAGAGTTTTAAACTCTAAACTGAGCTTTTCCATGCAATCAGCATTAGGGTTTTAAACCCTAAACTGAATTTTCCTTTCAGCCAGCATTAGAGTTTTAAACTCTAAACTGAGCTCTTCTATGCCATCAGCATTAGGGTTTTAAACCCTAAACTGAATTTTCCTTTCAGCCAGCATTAGAGTTTTAAACTCTAAACTGAGCTTTTTCATGCAATCAGCATTAGGGTTTTAAACCCTAAACTGAATTTTCCTTTCAGCCAGCATTAGAGTTTTAAACTCTAAACTGAGCTTTTCCATGAAATCAGCATTAGGGTTTTAAACCCTAAACTGAATTTTCCTTTCAGCCAGCATTAGAGTTTTAAACTCTAAACTGAGTTTTTCCATGCAATCAGCATTAGGGTTTTAAACCATAAACTGAATTTTCCTTTCAGCCAGCATTAGAGTTTTAAACTCTAAACTGAGCTCTTCCATGCCATCAGCATTAGGGTTTTAAACCCTAAACTGAATTTTCCTTTCAGCCAGCATTAGAGTTTTAAACTCTAAACTGAGCTTTTTCCATGCAATCAGCATTAGGGTTTTAAACCCTAAACTGAATTTTCCTTTCAGCCCGCATTAGAGTTTTAAACTATAAACTGAGCTTTTCCATGCAATCAGCATTAGGGTTTTAAACCCTAAACTGAATTTTCCTTTCAGCCAGCATTAGAGTTTTAAACTCTAAACTGAGCTTTTCCATGCAATCAGCATTAGAGTTTTAAACCCTAAACTGAATTTTCCTTTCAACCAGCATTAGAGTTTTGAACTCTAAACTGAGCTTTTTCATGCAATCAGCATTAGGGTTTTAAACCCTAAACTGAATTTTCCTTTCAGCCAGCATTAGAGTTTTAAACTCTAAACTGAGCTTTTCCATGCAATCAGCATTAGGGTTTTAAACCCTAAACTGAATTTTCCTTTCAGCCAGCATTAGAGTTTTAAACTCTAAACTGAGCTTTTCCATGCAATCAGCATTAGGGTCTTAAACCCTAAACTGAATTTTCCTTTCAGCCAGCATTAGAGTTTTAAACTCTAAACTGAGCTTTTCCATGCAATCAGCATTAGGGTTTTAAACCCTAAACTGAATTTTCCTTTCAGCTAGCATTAGAGTTTTAAACTCTAAACTGAGCTTTTTCCATGCAATCAGCATTAGGGTTTTAAACCCTAAACTGAATTTTCCTTTCAGCCAGCATTAGAGTTTTAAACTCTAAACTGAGCTTTTCCATGCAATCAGCATTAGGGTTTTAAACCCTAAACTGAATTTTCCTTTCAGCCAGCATTAGAGTTTTAAACTCTAAACTGAGCTTTTCCATGCAATCAGCATTAGGGTTTTAAACCCTAAACTGAATTTTCCTTTCAGCCAGCATTAGAGTTTTAAACTCTAAACTGAGCTCTTTCATGCCATCAGCATTAGGGTTTTAAACCCTAAACTGAATTTTTCCTTTCAGCCAGCATTAGAGTTTTAAACTCTAAATTGAGCTTTTTCATGCAATCAGCATTAGGGTTTTAAACCCTAAACTGAATTTTCCTTTCAGCCAGCATTAGAGTTTTAAACTCTAAACTGAGCTTTTCCATGAAATCAGCATTAGGGTTTTAAACCCTAAACTGAATTTTCCTTTCAGCCAGCATTAGAGTTTTAAACTCTAAACTGAGCTTTTTCCATGCAATCAGCATTAGGGTTTTAAACCCTAAACTGAATTTTCCTTTCAGCCAGCATTAGAGTTTTAAACTCTAAACTGAGCTTTTTCATGCAATCAGCATTAGGGTTTTAAACCCTAAACTGAATTTTCCTTTCAGCCAGCATTAGAGTTTTAAACTCTAAACTGAGCTTTTCCATGCAATCAGCATTAGGGTTTTAAACCATAAACTGAATTTTCCTTTCAGCCAGCATTAGAGTTTTAAACTCTAAACTGAGCTTTTCCATGCAATCAGCATTAGGGTTTAAAACCCTAAACTGAATTTTCCTTTCAGCCAGCATTAGAGTTTTAAACTCTAAACTGAGCTCTTCCATGCCATCAGCATTAGGGTTTTAAACCCTAAACTGAATTTTCCTTTCAGCCAGTATTAGAGTTTTAAACTCTAAACTGAGCTTTTCCATGCAATCAGCATTAGGGTCTTAAACCCTAAACTGAATTTTCCTTTCAGCCAGCATTAGAGTTTTAAACTCTAAACTGAGCTTTTTCATGCAATCAGCATTAGGGTTTTAAACCCTAAACTGAATTTTCCTTTCAGCTAGCATTAGAGTTTTAAACTCTAAACTGAGCTTTTTCCATGCAATCAGCATTAGGGTTTTAAACCCTAAACTGAATTTTCCTTTCAGCCAACATTAGAGTTTTAAACTCTAAACTGAGCTCTTCCATGCCATCAGCATTACGGTTTTAAACCCTAAACTGAATTTTCCTTTCAGCCAGCATTAGAGTTTTAAACTCTAAACTGAGCTTTTCCATGCAATCAGCATTAGGGTCTTAAACCCTAAACTGAATTTTCCTTTCAGCCAGCATTAGAGTTTTAAACTCTTAATTGAGCTTTTTCATGCAATCAGCATTAGGGTTTTAAACCCTAAACTGAATTTTCCTTTCAGCTAGCATTAGAGTTTTAAACTCTAAACTGAGCTTTTTCATGCAATCAGCATTAGGGTTTTAAACTCTAAACTGAATTTTCCTTTCAGCCAGCATTAGAGTTTTAAAATCTAAACTGAGCTTTTCCATGCAATCAGCATTAGGGTTTTAAACCCTAAACTGAATTTTCCTTTCAGCCAGCATTAGAGTTTTAAACTCTAAACTGAGCTTTTCCATGCAATCAGCATTAGGGTTTTAAACCATAAACTGAATTTTCCTTTCAGCCAGCATTAGAGTTTTAAACTCTAAACTGAGCTCTTCCATGCCATCAGCATTAGGGTTTTAAACCCTAAACTGAATTTTCCTTTCAACCAGCATTAGAGTTTTAAACTCTAAACTGAGCTTTTTCCATGCAATCAGCATTAGGGTTTTAAACCCTAAACTGAATTTTCCTTTCAGCCCGCATTAGAGTTTTAAACTCTAAACTGAGCTTTTCCATGCAATCAGCATTAGGGTTTTAAACCCTAAACTGAATTTTCCTTTCAGCCAGCATTAGAGTTTTAAACTCTAAACTGAGCTTTTCCATGCAATCAGCATTAGAGTTTTAAACCCTAAACTGAATTTTCCTTTCAACCAGCATTAGAGTTTTGAACTCTAAACTGAGCTTTTCCATGCAATCAGCATTAGGGTTTTAAACCCTAAACTGAATTTTCCTTTCAGCCAGCATTAGAGTTTTAAACTCTAAACTGAGCTTTTCCATGCAATCAACATTAGGGTTTTAAACCCTAAACTGAATTTTCCTTTCAGCCAGCATTAGAGTTTTAAACTCTAAACTGAGCTTTTCCATGCAATCAGCATTAGGGTCTTAAACCCTAAACTGAATTTTCCTTTCAGCCAGCATTAGAGTTTTAAACTCTAAACTGAGCTTTTCCATGCAATCAGCATTAGGGTTTTAAACCCTAAACTGAATTTTCCTTTCAGCTAGCATTAGAGTTTTAAACTCTAAACTGAGCTTTTTCCATGCAATCAGCATTAGGGTTTTAAACCCTAAACTGAATTTTCCTTTCAGCCAGCATTAGAGTTTTAAACTCTAAACTGAGCTTTTCCATGCAATCAGCATTAGGGTTTTAAACCCTAAACTGAATTTTCCTTTCAGCCAGCATTAGAGTTTTAAACTCTAAACTGAGCTTTTCCATGCAATCAGCATTAGGGTTTTAAACCCTAAACTGAATTTTCCTTTCAGCCAGCATTAGAGTTTTAAACTCTAAACTGAGCTCTTCCATGCCATCAGCATTAGGGTTTTAAACCCTAAACTGAATTTTCCTTTCAGCCAGCATTAGAGTTTTAAACTCTAAACTGAGCTTTTTCATGCAATCAGCATTAGGGTTTTAAACCCTAAACTGAATTTTCCTTTCAGCCAGCATTAGAGTTTTAAACTCTAAACTGAGCTTTTCCATGAAATCAGCATTAGGGTTTTAAACCCTAAACTGAATTTTCCTTTCAGCCAGCATTAGAGTTTTAAACTCCAAACTGAGCTTTTTCCATGCAATCAGCATTAGGGTTTTAAACCCTAAACTGAATTTTCCTTTCAGCCAGCATTAGAGTTTTAAACTCTAAACTGAGCTTTTTCATGCAATCAGCATTAGGGTTTTAAACCCTAAACTGAATTTTCCTTTCAGCCAGCATTAGAGTTTTAAACTCTAAACTGAGCTTTTCCATGCAATCAGCATTAGGGTTTTAAACCATAAACTGAATTTTCCTTTCAGCCAGCATTAGAGTTTTAAACTCTAAACTGAGCTTTTCCATGCAATCAGCATTAGGGTTTAAAACCCTAAACTGAATTTTCCTTTCAGCCAGCATTAGAGTTTTAAACTCTAAACTGAGCTCTTCCATGCCATCAGCATTAGGGTTTTAAACCCCTAAACTGAATTTTCCTTTCAGCCAGCATTAGAGTTTTAAACTCTAAACTGAGCTTTTCCATGCAATCAGCATTAGGGTCTTAAACCCTAAACTGAATTTTCCTTTCAGCCAGCATTAGAGTTTTAAACTCTAAACTGAGCTTTTTCATGCAATCAGCATTAGGGTTTTAAACCCTAAACTGAATTTTCCTTTCAGCTAGCATTAGAGTTTTAAACTCTAAACTGAGCTTTTTCCATGCAATCAGCATTAGGGTTTTAAACCCTAAACTGAATTTTCCTTTCAGCCAGCATTAGAGTTTTAAACTCTAAACTGAGCTTTTCCATGAAATCAGCATTAGGGTTTTAAACCCTAAACTGAATTTTCCTTTCAGCCAGCATTAGAGTTTTAAACTCTAAACTGAGCTTTTCCATGCAATCAGCATTAGGGTTTTAAACCCTAAACTGAATTTTCCTTTCAGCCAGCATTAGAGTTTTAAACTCTAAACTGAGCTCTTCCATGCAATCAGCATTAGGGTTTTAAACCCTAAACTGAATTTTCCTTTCAGCCAGCATTAGAGTTTTAAACTCTAAACTGAGCTTTTCCATGCAATCAGCATTAGGGTTTTAAACCCTAAACTGAATTTTCCTTTCAGCCAGCATTAGAGTTTTAAACTCTAAACTGAGCTTTTCCATGCAATCAGCATTAGGGTCTTAAACCCTAAACTGAATTTTCCTTTCAGCCAGCATTAGAGTTTTAAACTCTAAACTGAGCTTTTCCATGCAATCAGCATTAGGGTTTTAAACCCTAAACTGAATTTTCCTTTCAGCTAGCATTAGAGTTTTAAACTCTAAACTGAGCTTTTTCCATGCAATCAGCATTAGGGTTTTAAACCCTAAACTGAATTTTCCTTTCAGCCAGCATTAGAGTTTTAAACTCTAAACTGAGCTCTTCCATGCAATCAGCATTAGGGTTTTAAACCCTAAACTGAATTTTCCTTTCAGCCAGCATTAGAGTTTTAAACTCTAAACTGAGCTTTTCCATGCAATCAGCATTAGGGTTTTAAACCCTAAACTGAATTTTCCTTTCAGCCAGCATTAGAGTTTTAAACTCTAAACTGAGCTTTTCCATGAAATCAGCATTAGGGTTTTAAACCCTAAACTGAATTTTCCTTTCAGCCAGCATTAGAGTTTTAAACTCTAATCTGAGCTCTTCCATGCCACCAGCATTAGGGTTTTAAACCCTAAACTGAATTTTCCTTTCAGCCAGCATTAGAGTTTTAAACTCTAAACTGAGCTTTTTCCATGCAATCAGCATTAGGGTTTTAAACCCTAAACTGAATTTTCCTTTCAGCCAGCATTAGAGTTTTAAACTCTAAACTGAGCTTTTTCATGCAATCAGCATTAGGGTTTTAAACCCTAAACTGAATTTTCCTTTCAGCCAGCATTAGAGTTTTAAACTCTAAACTGAGCTTTTCCATGCAATCAGCATTAGGGTTTTAAACCATAAACTGAATTTTCCTTTCAGCCAGCATTAGAGTTTTAAACTCTAAACTGAGCTTTTCCATGCAATCAGCATTAGGGTTTAAAACCCTAAACTGAATTTTCCTTTCAGCCAGCATTAGAGTTTTAAACTCTAAACTGAGCTCTTCCATGCAATCAGCATTAGGGTTTTAAACCCTAAACTGAATTTTCCTTTCAGCCAGCATTAGAGTTTTAAACTCTAAACTGAGCTTTTCCATGCAATCAGCATTAGGGTCTTAAAGCCTAAACTGAATTTTCCTTTCAGCCAGCATTAGAGTTTTAAACTCTAAACTGAGCTATTTCATGCAATCAGCATTAGGGTTTTAAACCCTAAACTGAATTTTCCTTTCAGCCAGCATTAGAGTTTTAAACTCTAAACTGAGCTTTTCCATGAAATCAGCATTAGGGTTTTAAACCCTAAACTGAATTTTCCTTTCAGCCAGCATTAGAGTTTTAAACTCTAATCTGAGCTCTTCCATGCCACCAGCATTAGGGTTTTAAACCCTAAACTGAATTTTCCTTTCAGCCAGCATTAGAGTTTTAAACTCTAAACTGAGCTTTTTCCATGCAATCAGCATTAGGGTTTTAAACCCTAAACTGAATTTTCCTTTCAGCCAGCATTAGAGTTTTAAACTCTAAACTGAGCTTTTCCATGCAATCAGCATTAGGGTTTTAAACCCTAAACTGAATTTTCCTTTCAGCCAGCATTAGAGTTTTAAACTCTAAACTGAGCTTTTTCATGCAATCAGCATTAGGGTTTTAAACCCTAAACTGAATTTTCCTTTCAGCCAGCATTAGAGTTTTAAACTCTAAACTGAGCTTTTCCATGCAATCAGCATTAGGGTTTTAAACCATAAACTGAATTTTCCTTTCAGCCAGCATTAGAGTTTTAAACTCTAAACTGAGCTCTTCCATGAAATCAGCATTAGGGTTTTAAACCCTAAACTGAATTTTCCTTTCAGCCAGCATTAGAGTTTTAAACTCTAATCTGAGCTCTTCCATGCCACCAGCATTAGGGTTTTAAACCCTAAACTGAATTTTCCTTTCAGCCAGCATTAGAGTTTTAAACTCTAAACTGAGCTTTTTCCATGCAATCAGCATTAGGGTTTTAAACCCTAAACTGAATTTTCCTTTCAGCCAGCATTAGAGTTTTAAACTCTAAACTGAGCTTTTTCATGCAATCAGCATTAGGGTTTTAAACCCTAAACTGAATTTTCCTTTCAGCCAGCATTAGAGTTTTAAACTCTAAACTGAGCTTTTCCATGCAATCAGCATTAGGGTTTTAAACCATAAACTGAATTTTCCTTTCAGCCAGCATTAGAGTTTTAAACTCTAAACTGAGCTCTTCCATGCCATCAGCATTAGGGTTTTAAACCCTAAACTGAATTTTCCTTTCAGCCAGCATTAGAGTTTTAAACTCTAAACTGAGCTTTTTCCATGCAATCAGCATTAGGGTTTTAAACCCTAAACTGAATTTTCCTTTCAGCCAGCATTAGAGTTTTAAACTCTAAACTGAGCTTTTCCATGCAATCAGCATTAGGGTTTTAAACCCTAAACTGAATTTTCCTTTCAGCCAGCATTAGAGTTTTAAACTCTAAACTGAGCTTTTCCATGCAATCAGCATTAGGGTTTTAAACCCTAAACTGAATTTTCCTTTCAGCCAGCATTAGAGTTTTAAACTCTAAACTGAGCTTTTCCATGCAATCAGCATTAGGGTTTTAAACCCTAAACTGAATTTTCCTTTCAGCCAGCATTAGAGTTTTAAACTCTAAACTGAGCTTTTTCATGCAATCAGCATTAGGGTTTTAAACCCTAAACTGAATTTTCCTTTCAGCCAGCATTAGAGTTTTAAACTCTAAACTGAGCTTTTCCATGAAATCAGCATTAGGGTTTTAAACCCTAAACTGAATTTTCCTTTCAGCCAGCATTAGAGTTTTAAACTCTAATCTGAGCTCTTCCATGTCAGCAATAGGGTTTTAAACCCTAAACTGAACTTTTTTCCTTTCAGCCAGCATTAGAGTTTTAAACTCTAAACTGAGCTTTTTCCATGCAATCAGCATTAGGGTTTTAAACCCTAAACTGAATTTTCCTTTCAGCCAGCATTAGAGTTTTAAACTCTAAACTGAGCTTTTTCATGCAATCAGAATTAGGGTTTTAAACCCTAAACTGAATTTTCCTTTCAGCCAGCATTAGAGTTTTAAACTCTAAACTGAGCTTTTCCATGCAATCAGCATTAGGGTTTTAAACCATAAACTGAATTTTCCTTTCAGCCAGCATTAGAGTTTTAAACTCTAAACTGAGCTTTTCCATGCAATCAGCATTAGGGTTTTAAACCCAAAACTGAATTTTCCTTTCAGCCAGCATTAGAGTTTTAAACTCTAAACTGAGCTCTTCCATGCCATCAGCATTAGGGTTTTAAACCCTAAACTGAATTTTCCTTTCAGCCAGCATTAGAGTTTTAAACTCTAAACTGAGCTTTTTCATGCAATCAGCATTAGGGTTTTAAACCCTAAACTGAATTTTCCTTTCAGTCAGCATTAGAGTTTTAAACTCTAAACTGAGCTTTTCCATGAAATCAGCATTAGGGTTTTAAACCCTAAACTGAATTTTCCTTTCAGCCAGCATTAGAGTTTTAAACTCTAATCTGAGCTCTTCCATGCCACCAGCATTAGGGTTTTAAACCCTAAACTGAATTTTCCTTTCAGCCAACATTAGAGTTTTAAACTCTAAACTGAGCTTTTCCATGCAATCAGCATTAGGGTTTTAAACCCTAAACTGAATTTTCCTTTCAGCCAGCATTAGAGTTTTAAACTCTAAACTGAGCTCTTCCATGCCATCAGCATTAGGGTTTTAAACCCTAAACTGAATTTTCCTTTCAGCCAGCATTAGAGTTTTAAACTCTAAACTGAGCTCTTCCATGCCATCAGCATTAGGGTTTTAAACCCTAAACTGAATTTTCCTTTCAGCCAGCATTAGAGTTTTAAACTCTAAACTGAGCTTTTTCATGCAATCAGAATTAGGGTTTTAAACCCTAAACTGAATTTTCCTTTCAGCCAGCATTAGAGTTTTAAACTCTAAACTGAGCTTTTCCATGCAATCAGCATTAGGGTTTTAAACCATAAACTGAATTTTCCTTTCAGCCAGCATTAGAGTTTTAAACTCTAAACTGAGCTTTTCCATGCAATCAGCATTAGGGTTTTAAACCCAAAACTGAATTTTCCTTTCAGCCAGCATTAGAGTTTTAAACTCTAAACTGAGCTCTTCCATGCCATCAGCATTAGGGTTTTAAACCCTAAACTGAATTTTCCTTTCAGCCAGCATTAGAGTTTTAAACTCTAAACTGAGCTTTTTCATGCAATCAGCATTAGGGTTTTAAACCCTAAACTGAATTTTCCTTTCAGTCAGCATTAGAGTTTTAAACTCTAAACTGAGCTTTTCCATGAAATCAGCATTAGGGTTTTAAACCCTAAACTGAATTTTCCTTTCAGCCAGCATTAGAGTTTTAAACTCTAAACTGAGCTTTTCCATGCAATCAGCATTAGGGTTTTAAACCCTAAACTGAATTTTCCTTTCAGCCAGCATTAGAGTTTTAAACTCTAAACTGAGCTTTTCCATGCAATCAGCATTAGGGTTTTAAACCCTAAACTGAATTTTCCTTTCAGCCAGCATTAGAGTTTTAAACTCTAAACTGAGCTCTTCCATGCCATCAGCATTAGGGTTTTAAACCCTAAACTGAATTTTCCTTTCAGCCAGCATTAGAGTTTTAAACTCTAAACTGAGCTTTTTCATGCAATCAGCATTAGGGTTTTAAACCCTAAACTGAATTTTCCTTTCAGTCAGCATTAGAGTTTTAAACTCTAAACTGAGCTTTTCCATGAAATCAGCATTAGGGTTTTAAACCCTAAACTGAATTTTCCTTTCAGCCAGCATTAGAGTTTTAAACTCTAATCTGAGCTCTTCCATGCCACCAGCATTAGGGTTTTAAACCCTAAACTGAATTTTCCTTTCAGCCAACATTAGAGTTTTAAACTCTAAACTGAGCTTTTTCCATGCAATCAACATTAGTGTTTTAAACCCAAAACTGAATTTTCCTTTCAGCCAGCATTAGAGTTTTAAACTCTAAACTGAGCTTTTTCATGCAATCAGCATTAGGGTTTTAAACCCTAAACTGAATTTTCCTTTCAGCCAGCATTAGAGTTTTAAACTCTAAACTGAGCTTTTCCATGCAATCAGCATTAGGGTTTTAAACCATAAACTGAATTTTCCTTTCAGCCAGCATTAGAGTTTTAAACTCTAAACTAAGCTCTTCCATGCCATCAGCATTAGGGTTTTAAACCCTAAACTGAATTTTCCTTTCAGCCAGCATTAGAGTTTTAAACTCTAAACTGAGCTTTTTCCATGCAATCAGCATTAGGGTTTTAAACCCTAAACTAAATTTTCCTTTCAGCCCAGCATTAGAGTTTTAAACTCTAAACTGAGTTTTTCCATGCAATCAGCATTAGGGTTTTAAACCCTAAACTGAATTTTCCTTTCAGCCAGCATTAGAGTTTTAAACTCTAAACTGAGCTTTTCCATGCAATCAGCATTAGAGTTTTAAACCCTAAACTGAATTTTCCTTTCAGCCAGCATTACAGTTTTAAACTCTAAACTGAGCTTTTCATGCAATCAGCATTAGGGTTTTAAACCCTAAACTGAATTTTCCTTACAGCCAGCATTAGAGTTTTAAACTCTAAACTGAGCTTTTCCATGCAATCAGAATTAGGGTTTTAAACCCTAAACTGAATTTTCCTTTCAGCCAGCATTAGAGTTTTAAACTCTAAACTGAGCTTTTCCATGCAATCAGCATTAGGGACTTAAACCCTAAACTGAATTTTCCTTTCAGCCAGCATTAGAGTTTTAAACTCTTAAACTGAGCTTTTCCATGCAATCAGCATTAGGGTTTTAAACCCTAAACTGAATTTTCCTTTCAGCTAGCATTAGAGTTTTAAACTCTAAACTGAGCTTTTTCCATGCAATCAGCATTAGGGTTTTAAACCCTAAACTGAATTTTCCTTTCAGCCAGCATTAGAGTTTTAAACTCTAAACTGAGCTTTTCCATGCAATCAGCATTAGGGTTTTAAACCCTAAACTGAATTTTCCTTTCAGCCAGCATTAGAGTTTTAAACTCTAAACTGAGCTCTTCCATGCCATCAGCATTAGGGTTTTAAACCCTAAACTGAATTTTCCTTTCAGCCAGCATTAGAGTTTTAAACTCTAAACTGAGCTTTTCCATGCAATCAGCATTAGGGTCTTAAACCCTAAACTGAATTTTCCTTTCAGCCAGCATTAGAGTTTTAAACTCTAAACTGAGCTTTTTCATGCAATCAGCATTAGGGTTTTAAACCCTAAACTGAATTTTCCTTTCAGCTAGCATTAGAGTTTTAAACTCTAAACTGAGCTTTTTCCATGCAATCAGCATTAGGGTTTTAAACCCTAAACTGAATTTTCCTTTCAGCCAGCATTAGAGTTTTAAACTCTAAACTGAGCTTTTCCATGCAATCAGCATTAGGGTTTTAAACCCTAAACTGAATTTTCCTTTCAGCCAGCATTAGAGTTTTAAACTCTAAACTGAGCTTTTCCATGCAATCAGCATTAGGGTTTTAAACCCTAAACTGAATTTTCCTTTCAGCCAGCATTAGAGTTTTAAACTCTAAACTGAGCTCTTCCATGCCATCAGCATTAGGGTTTTAAACCCTAAACTGAATTTTCCTTTCAGCCAGCATTAGAGTTTTAAACTCTAAACTGAGCTTTTTCATGCAATCAGCATTAGGGTTTTAAACCCTAAACTGAATTTTCCTTTCAGTCAGCATTAGAGTTTTAAACTCTAAACTGAGCTTTTTCCATGCAATCAGCATTAGGGTTTTAAACCCTAAACTGAATTTTCCTTTCAGCCAGCATTAGAGTTTTAAACTCTAAACTGAGCTTTTCCATGCAATCAGCATTAGGGTTTTAAACCCTAAACTGAATTTTCCTTTCAGCCAGCATTAGAGTTTTAAACTCTAAACTGAGCTTTTCCATGCAATCAGCATTAGGGTTTTAAACCCTAAACTGAATTTTCCTTTCAGCCAGCATTAGAGTTTTAAACTCTAAACTGAGCTCTTCCATGCCATCAGCATTAGGGTTTTAAACCCTAAACTGAATTTTCCTTTCAGCCAGCATTAGAGTTTTAAACTCTAAACTGAGCTTTTTCATGCAATCAGCATTAGGGTTTTAAACCCTAAACTGAATTTTCCTTTCAGTCAGCATTAGAGTTTTAAACTCTAAACTGAGCTTTTCCATGAAATCAGCATTAGGGTTTTAAACCCTAAACTGAATTTTCCTTTCAGCCAGCATTAGAGTTTTAAACTCTAATCTGAGCTCTTCCATGCCACCAGCATTAGGGTTTTAAACCCTAAACTGAATTTTCCTTTCAGCCAACATTAGAGTTTTAAACTCTAAACTGAGCTTTTTCCATGCAATCAACATTAGTGTTTTAAACCCAAAACTGAATTTTCCTTTCAGCCAGCATTAGAGTTTTAAACTCTAAACTGAGCTTTTCCATGCAATCAGCATTAGGGTTTTAAACCCTAAACTGAATTTTCCTTTCAGCCAGCATTAGAGTTTTAAACTCTAAACTGAGCTTTTCCATGCAATCAGCATTAGGGTTTTAAACCCTAAACTGAATTTTCCTTTCAGCTAGCATTAGAGTTTTAAACTCTAAACTGAGCTTTTTCCATGCAATCAGCATTAGGGTTTTAAACCCTAAACTGAATTTTCCTTTCAGCCAGCATTAGAGTTTTAAACTCTAAACTGAGCTCTTCCATGCCATCAGCATTAGGGTTTTAAACCCTAAACTGAATTTTCCTTTCAGCCAGCATTAGAGTTTTAAACTCTAAACTGAGCTTTTCCATGCAATCAGCATTAGGGTCTTAAACCCTAAACTGAATTTTCCTTTCAGCCAGCATTAGAGTTTTAAACTCTAAACTGAGCTTTTCCATGCAATCAGCATTAGGGTTTTAAACCCTAAACTGAATTTTCC
The DNA here is from genome assembly GCF_000715075.1 of Nicotiana tabacum. Lineage (NCBI taxonomy): Eukaryota > Viridiplantae > Streptophyta > Magnoliopsida > Solanales > Solanaceae > Nicotiana > Nicotiana tabacum. The sequence continues at coordinate 28,283 of NW_027438614.1, forward strand.
TTTCAGCCAGCATTAGAGTTTTAAACTCTAAACTGAGCTCTTCCATGCCATCAGCATTAGGGTTTTAAACCCTAAACTGAATTTTCCTTTCAGCCAGCATTAGAGTTTTAAACTCTAAACTGAGCTTTTCCATGCAATCAGCATTAGGGTCTTAAACCCTAAACTGAATTTTCCTTTCAGCCAGCATTAGAGTTTTAAACTCTAAACTGAGCTTTTTCATGCAATCAGCATTAGGGTTTTAAACCCTAAACTGAATTTTCCTTTCAGCTAGCATTAGAATTTTAAACTCTAAACTGAGCTTTTCCATGCAATCAGCATTAGGGTTTTAAACCCTAAACTGAATTTTCCTTTCAGCCAGCATTAGAGTTTTAAACTCTAAACTGAGATTTTCCATGCAATCAGCATTAGGGTTTTAAACCCTAAACTGAATTTTCCTTTCAGCCAGCATTAGAGTTTTAAACTCTAAACTGAGCTTTTCCATGCAATCAGCATTAGGGTTTTAAACCCTAAACTGAATTTTCCTTTCAGCCAGCATTAGAGTTTTAAACTCTAAACTGAGCTCTTCCATGCCATCAGCATTAGGGTTTTAAACCCTAAACTGAATTTTCCTTTCAGCCAGCATTAGAGTTTTAAACTCTAAACTGAGCTTTTTCATGCAATCAGCATTAGGGTTTTAAACCCTAAACTGAATTTTCCTTTCAGTCAGCATTAGAGTTTTAAACTCTAAACTGAGCTTTTCCATGAAATCAGCATTAGGGTTTTAAACCCTAAACTGAATTTTCCTTTCAGCCAGCATTAGAGTTTTAAACTCTAATCTGAGCTCTTCCATGCCACCAGCATTAGGGTTTTAAACCCTAAACTGAATTTTCCTTTCAGCCAACATTAGAGTTTAAAACTCTAAACTGAGCTTTTTCCATGCAATCAACATTAGTGTTTTAAACCCAAAACTGAATTTTCCTTTCAGCCAGCATTAGAGTTTTAAACTCTAAACTGAGCTTTTTCATGCAATCAGCATTAGGGTTTTAAACCCTAAACTGAATTTTCCTTTCAGCCAGCATTAGAGTTTTAAACTCTAAACTGAGCTTTTCCATGCAATCAGCATTAGGGTTTTAAACCATAAACTGAATTTTCCTTTCAGCCAGCATTAGAGTTTTAAACTCTAAACTGAGCTCTTCCATGCCATCAGCATTAGGGTTTTAAACCCTAAACTGAATTTTCCTTTCAGCCAGCATTAGAGTTTTAAACTCTAAACTGAGCTTTTTCCATGCAATCAGCATTAGGGTTTTAAACCCTAAACTGAATTTTCCTTTCAGCCCGCATTAGAGTTTTAAACTCTAAACTGAGCTTTTCCATGCAATCAGCATTAGGGTTTTAAACCCTAAACTGAATTTTCCTTTCAGCCAGCATTAGAGTTTTAAACTCTAAACTGAGCTTTTCCATGCAATCAGCATTAGAGTTTTAAACCCTAAACTGAATTTTCCTTTCAGCCAGCATTAGAGTTTTAAACTCTAAACTGAGCTTTTCCATGCAATCAGCATTAGGGTTTTAAACCCTAAACTGAATTTTCCTTTCAGCCAGCATTAGAGTTTTAAACTCTAAACTGAGCTTTTCCATGCAATCAGAATTAGGGTTTTAAACCCTAAACTGAATTTTCCTTTCAGCCAGCATTAGAGTTTTAAACTCTAAACTGAGCTTTTCCATGCAATCAGCATTAGGGACTTAAACCCTAAACTGAATTTTCCTTTCAGCCAGCATTAGAGTTTTAAACTCTAAACTGAGCTTTTCCATGCAATCAGCATTAGGGTTTTAAACCCTAAACTGAATTTTCCTTTCAGCTAGCATTAGAGTTTTAAACTCTAAACTGAGCTTTTTCCATGCAATCAGCATTAGGGTTTTAAACCCTAAACTGAATTTTCCTTTCAGCTAGCATTAGAGTTTTAAACTCTAAACTGAGCTTTTCCATGCAATCAGCATTAGGGTTTTAAACCCTAAACTGAATTTTCCTTTCAGCCAGCATTAGAGTTTTAAACTCTAAACTGAGCTTTTCCATGCAATCAGCATTAGGGTTTTAAACCCTAAACTGAATTTTCCTTTCAGCCAGCATTAGAGTTTTAAACTCTAAACTGAGCTTTTCCATGCAATCAGCATTAGAGTTTTAAACTCTAAACTGAGCTTTTCCATGAAATCAGCATTAGGGTTTTAAACCCTAAACTGAATTTTCCTTTCAGCCAGCATTAGAGTTTTAAACTCTAATCTGAGCTCTTCCATGCCACCAGTATTAGGGTTTTAAACCCTAAACTGAATTTTCCTTTCAGCCAGCATTAGAGTTTTAAACTCTAAACTGAGCTTTTTCCATGCAATCAGCATTAGGGTTTTAAACCCTAAACTGAATTTTCCTTTCAGCCAGCATTAGAGTTTTAAACTCTAAACTGAGCTTTTTCATGCAATTAGCATTAGGGTTTTAAACCCTAAACTGAATTTTCCTTTCAGCCAGCATTAGAGTTTTAAACTCTAAACTGAGCTTTTCATGCAATCAGCATTAGGGTTTTAAACCCTAAACTGAATTTTCCTTTCAGCCAGCATTAGAGTTTTAAACTCTAAACTGAGCTTTTCCATGCAATCAGAATTAGGGTTTTAAACCCTAAACTGAATTTTCCTTTCAGCCAGCATTAGAGTTTTAAACTCTAAACTGAGCTTTTCCATGCAATCAGCATTAGGGACTTAAACCCTAAACTGAATTTTCCTTTCAGCCAGCATTAGAGTTTTAAACTCTAAACTGAGCTTTTCCATGCAATCAGCATTAGGGACTTAAACCCTAAACTGAATTTTCCTTTCAGCCAGCATTAGAGTTTTAAACTCTAAACTGAGCTTTTCCATGCAATCAGCATTAGGGTTTTAAACCCTAAACTGAATTTTCCTTTCAGCTAGCATTAGAGTTTTAAACTCTAAACTGAGCTTTTTCCATGCAATCAGCATTAGGGTTTTAAACCCTAAACTGAATTTTCCTTTCAGCTAGCATTAGAGTTTTAAACTCTAAACTCAGCTTTTCCATGCAATCAGCATTAGGGTTTTAAACCCTAAACTGAATTTTCCTTTCAGCCAGCATTAGAGTTTTAAACTCTAAACTGAGCTCTTCCATGCCATCAGCATTAGGGTTTTAAACCCTAAACTGAATTTTCCTTTCAGCCAGCATTAGAGTTTTAAACTCTAAACTGAGCTTTTTCATGCAATCAGCATTAGGGTTTTAAACCCTAAACTGAATTTTCCTTTCAGCCAGCATTAGAGTTTTAAACTCTAAACTGAGCTTTTCCATGAAATCAGCATTAGGGTTTTAAACCCTAAACTGAATTTTCCTTTCAGCCAGCATTAGAGTTTTAAACTCTAATCTGAGCTCTTCCATGCCACCAGTATTAGGGTTTTAAACCCTAAACTGAATTTTCCTTTCAGCCAGCATTAGAGTTTTAAACTCTAAACTGAGCTTTTTCCATGCAATCAGCATTAGGGTTTTAAACCCTAAACTGAATTTTCCTTTCAGCCAGCATTAGAGTTTTAAACTCTAAACTGAGCTTTTTCATGCAATTAGCATTAGGGTTTTAAACCCTAAACTGAATTTTCCTTTCAGCCAGCATTAGAGTTTTAAACTCTAAACTGAGCTTTTCCATGCAATCAGCATTAGGGTTTTAAACCATAAACTGAATTTTCCTTTCAGCCAGCATTAGAGTTTTAAACTCTAAACTGAGCTCTTCCATGCCATCAGCATTAGGGTTTTAAACCCTAAACTGAATTTTCCTTTCAGCCAGCATTAGAGTTTTAAACTCTAAACTGAGCTTTTTCCATGCAATCAGCATTAGGGTTTTAAACCCTAAACTGAATTTTCCTTTCAGCCCGCATTAGAGTTTTAAACTCTAAACTGAGCTTTTCCATGCAATCAGCATTAGGGTTTTAAACCCTAAACTGAATTTTCCTTTCAGCCAGCATTAGAGTTTTAAACTCTAAACTGAGCTTTTCCATGCAATCAGCATTAGAGTTTTAAACCCTAAACTGAATTTTCCTTTCAGCCAATATTAGAGTTTTAAACTCTAAACTGAGCTTTTTCATGCAATCAGCATTAGGGTTTTAAACCCTAAACTGAATTTTCCTTTCAGCCAGCATTAGAGTTTTAAACTCTAAACTGAGCTTTTCCATGCAATCAGCATTAGGGTTTTAAACCCTAAACTGAATTTTCCTTTCAGCCAGCATTAGAGTTTTAAACTCTAAACTGAGCTTTTCCATGCAATCAGCATTAGGGTCTTAAACCCTAAACTAAATTTTCCTTTCAGCCAGCATTAGAGTTTTAAACTCTAAACTGAGCTTTTCCATGCAATCAACATTAGGGTTTTAAACCCTAAACTGAATTTTCCTTTCAGCTAGCATTAGAGTTTTAAACTCTAAACTGAGCTTTTTCCATGCAATCAGCATTAGGGTTTTAAACCCTAAACTGAATTTTCCTTTCAGCCCGCATTAGAGTTTTAAACTCTAAACTGAGCTTTTCCATGCAATCAGCATTAGGGTTTTAAACCCTAAACTGAATTTTCCTTTCAGCCAGCATTAGAGTTTTAAACTCTAAACTGAGCTTTTCCATGCAATCAGCATTAGAGTTTTAAACCCTAAACTGAATTTTCCTTTCAGCCAATATTAGAGTTTTAAACTCTAAACTGAGCTTTTTCATGCAATCAGCATTAGGGTTTTAAACCCTAAACTGAATTTTCCTTTCAGCCAGCATTAGAGTTTTAAACTCTAAACTGAGCTTTTCCATGCAATCAGCATTAGAGTTTTAAACCCTAAACTGAATTTTCCTTTCAGCCAATATTAGAGTTTTAAACTCTAAACTGAGCTTTTTCATGCAATCAGCATTAGGGTTTTAAACCCTAAACTGAATTTTCCTTTCAGCCAGCATTAGAGTTTTAAACTCTAAACTGAGCTTTTCCATGCAATCAGCATTAGAGTTTTAAACCCTAAACTGAATTTTCCTTTCAGCCAATATTAGAGTTTTAAACTCTAAACTGAGCTTTTTCATGCAATCAGCATTAGGGTTTTAAACCCTAAACTGAATTTTCCTTTCAGCCAGCATTAGAGTTTTAAACTCTAAACTGAGCTTTTCCATGCAATCAGCATTAGAGTTTTAAACCCTAAACTGAATTTTCCTTTCAGCCAATATTAGAGTTTTAAACTCTAAACTGAGCTTTTTCATGCAATCAGCATTAGGGTTTTAAACCCTAAACTGAATTTTCCTTTCAGCCAGCATTAGAGTTTTAAACTCTAAACTGAGCTTTTCCATGCAATCAGCATTAGGGACTTAAACCCTAAACTGAATTTTCCTTTCAGCCAGCATTAGAGTTTTAAACTCTAAACTGAGCTTTTCCATGCAATCAGCATTAGGGACTTAAACCCTAAACTGAATTTTCCTTTCAGCCAGCATTAGAGTTTTAAACTCTAAACTGAGCTTTTCCATGCAATCAGCATTAGGGTTTTAAACCCTAAACTGAATTTTCCTTTCAGCTAGCATTAGAGTTTTAAACTCTAAACTGAGCTTTTTCCATGCAATCAGCATTAGGGTTTTAAACCCTAAACTGAATTTTCCTTTCAGCTAGCATTAGAGTTTTAAACTCTAAACTCAGCTTTTCCATGCAATCAGCATTAGGGTTTTAAACCCTAAACTGAATTTTCCTTTCAGCCAGCATTAGAGTTTTAAACTCTAAACTGAGCTCTTCCATGCCATCAGCATTAGGGTTTTAAACCCTAAACTGAATTTTCCTTTCAGCCAGCATTAGAGTTTTAAACTCTAAACTGAGCTTTTTCATGCAATCAGCATTAGGGTTTTAAACCCTAAACTGAATTTTCCTTTCAGCCAGCATTAGAGTTTTAAACTCTAAACTGAGCTTTTCCATGAAATCAGCATTAGGGTTTTAAACCCTAAACTGAATTTTCCTTTCAGCCAGCATTAGAGTTTTAAACTCTAATCTGAGCTCTTCCATGCCACCAGTATTAGGGTTTTAAACCCTAAACTGAATTTTCCTTTCAGCCAGCATTAGAGTTTTAAACTCTAAACTGAGCTTTTTCCATGCAATCAGCATTAGGGTTTTAAACCCTAAACTGAATTTTCCTTTCAGCCAGCATTAGAGTTTTAAACTCTAAACTGAGCTTTTTCATGCAATTAGCATTAGGGTTTTAAACCCTAAACTGAATTTTCCTTTCAGCCAGCATTAGAGTTTTAAACTCTAAACTGAGCTTTTCCATGCAATCAGCATTAGGGTTTTAAACCATAAACTGAATTTTCCTTTCAGCCAGCATTAGAGTTTTAAACTCTAAACTGAGCTCTTCCATGCCATCAGCATTAGGGTTTTAAACCCTAAACTGAATTTTCCTTTCAGCCAGCATTAGAGTTTTAAACTCTAAACTGAGCTTTTTCCATGCAATCAGCATTAGGGTTTTAAACCCTAAACTGAATTTTCCTTTCAGCCCGCATTAGAGTTTTAAACTCTAAACTGAGCTTTTCCATGCAATCAGCATTAGGGTTTTAAACCCTAAACTGAATTTTCCTTTCAGCCAGCATTAGAGTTTTAAACTCTAAACTGAGCTTTTCCATGCAATCAGCATTAGAGTTTTAAACCCTAAACTGAATTTTCCTTTCAGCCAATATTAGAGTTTTAAACTCTAAACTGAGCTTTTTCATGCAATCAGCATTAGGGTTTTAAACCCTAAACTGAATTTTCCTTTCAGCCAGCATTAGAGTTTTAAACTCTAAACTGAGCTTTTCCATGCAATCAGCATTAGGGTTTTAAACCCTAAACTGAATTTTCCTTTCAGCCAGCATTAGAGTTTTAAACTCTAAACTGAGCTTTTCCATGCAATCAGCATTAGGGTCTTAAACCCTAAACTAAATTTTCCTTTCAGCCAGCATTAGAGTTTTAAACTCTAAACTGAGCTTTTCCATGCAATCAACATTAGGGTTTTAAACCCTAAACTGAATTTTCCTTTCAGCTAGCATTAGAGTTTTAAACTCTAAACTGAGCTTTTTCCATGCAATCAGCATTAGGGTTTTAAACCCTAAACTGAATTTTCCTTTCAGCCAGCATTAGAGTTTTAAACTCTAAACTGAGCTTTTCCATGCAATCAGCATTAGGGTTTTAAACCCTAAACTGAATTTTCCTTTCAGCCAGCATTAGAGTTTTAAACTCTAAACTGAGCTTTTCCATGCAATCAGCATTAGGGTTTTAAACCCTAAACTGAATTTTCCTTTCAGCCAGCATTAGAGTTTTAAACTCTAAACTGAGCTCTTCCATGCCATCAGCATTAGGGTTTTAAACCCTAAACTGAATTTTCCTTTCAGCCAGCATTAGAGTTTTAAACTCTAAACTGAGCTTTTTCCATGCAATCAGCATTAGGGTTTTAAACCCTAAACTGAATTTTCCTTTCAGCCAGCATTAGAGTTTTAAACTCTAAACTGAGCTTTTCCATGCAATCAGCATTAGGGTTTTAAACCCTAAACTGAATTTTCCTTTCAGCCAGCATTAGAGTTTTAAACTCTAAACTGAGCTTTTCCATGCAATCAGCATTAGGGTTTTAAACCCTAAACTGAATTTTCCTTTCAGCCAGCATTAGAGTTTTAAACTCTAAACTGAGCTCTTCCATGCCATCAGCATTAGGGTTTTAAACCCTAAACTGAATTTTTCTTTCAGCCAGCATTAGAGTTTTAAACTCTAAACTGAGCTTTTCTATGCAATCAGCATTAGGGTTTTAAACCCTAAACTGAATTTTCCTTTCAGCCAGCATTAGAGTTTTAAACTCTAAACTGAGCTTTTCCATGCAATCAGCATTAGGGTTTTAAACCCTAAACTGAACTTTTCCCTTTCAGCCAGCATTAGAGTTTTAAACTCTAAACTGAGCTTTTTCCATGCAATCAGCATTAGGGTTTTAAACCCTAAACTGAACTTTTCCCTTTCAGCCAGCATTAGAGTTTTAAACTCTAAACTGAGCTTTTTCCATGCACTCAGCATTAGGGTTTTAAACCCTAAACTGAATTTTCCTTTCAGCCAGCATTAGAGTTTTAAACTCTAAACTGAGCTTTTCCATGCAATCAGCATTAGGGTTTTAAACCCTAAACTAAATTTTCCTTTCAGCCAGCATTAGAGTTTTAAACTCTAAACTGAGCTCTTTCATGCAATCAGCATTAGGGTTTTAAACCCTAAACTGAATTTTCCTTTCAGCCAGCATTAGAGTTTTAAACTCTAAACTGAGCTTTTTCCATGCAATCAGCATTAGGGTTTTAAACCCTAAACTGAATTTTCCTTTCAGCCAGCATTAGAGTTTTAAACTCTAAACTGAGCTTTTCCATGCAATCAGCATTAGGGTTTTAAACCCTAAACTGAATTTTCCTTTCAGCCAGCATTAGAGTTTTAAACTCTAAAGTGAGCTTTTCCATGTAATCAGCATTAGAGTTTTAAACCCTAAACTGAATTTTCCTTTCAGCCAGCATTAGAGTTTTAAACTCTAAACTGATCTTTTTCCATGTAGTCAGCATTAGGGTTTTAAACCCTAAACTGAACTTTTTCCTTTCAGCCAGCATTAGAGTTTTAAACTCTAAACTGAGCTTTCTCATGCAATCAGCATTAGGGTTTTAAACCCTAAACTGAATTTTCCTTTTAGTCAGCATTAGGGTTTTAAACCCTAAACTGAACTTTTCCTTTTAGTCAGCATTAGGGTTTTAAACCCTAAACTGAAATTTTTCTTCCAGCCAGCATTAGGGTTTTAAACCTTAAACTGAGTTTTTCCATGCAATCGATATTAGGGTTTTAAACCCTAAACTGAATTCTTCCTTTGTTCGGCATTAGGGTTTTTTACCCTAAACTGAACCTTTCCCCAGCTAGTCGGTATTAGGGCTCCAACCCTGAACTGAACATGCATATCCTCTTTCATCAATTTTATGAACTTCCTGGCGAATAATTAACGAAATTTTCTTAGTGAAACTGGGGCAGAAAATTTCGTTCGTTTGTTTTCTCCCGCAGGTCTAACCTCGACCTACATGGATCGAAATGACCCCACGAGTTGAGTCCCAGCTCGAAATCAACAAAGAAAAAGAAGAAAAAGAGATGTCCCAAGATTCGGAGTAAATGGAAGGCGGATTGACTCCAGCATTTAATTAAGGCCCTGAACCCTACCAATCACGTCTCACTCAGTATCCCAGAGATTAAACAGGTCACCACAACTCGCAAGCATCAAGATTCAGATCGGAGTCTACAAGCATAATCAGCTAAGACCCAAGATCAAGTCGTAAAAGAATCATAGATATGAATCTTGTAACTAGCAGTTGACATACACATAAGTAGTTAGCTCAGTTTCCAAATTTCCATTTGGTTGTAATAAGGCGGTCAGTAACGTAGCAGTGACAACAGCAGCGGCAGTAGCAGCAAGCATTGCAATCCCATGGTAGTCCCAGCTACCAAAACTTCCCGAACTACATTGACCTGATCACTCTTTCAAAAAAAAAATGCTTCATACGGAGTGGTCTATAGGCAAAAATCGCTCATACATGCTCACTTTATCTTTGCACGAAAACCCTTCGTGTTTCCGAACAAAGAGGGGCAGCTGTGAGCACATGATTTTTGTTTCGCACGACAATCGCTCCAAAAGGAAGTAAAAAAATAATAATTGGCCCTGCTGTACAAATTTTGGATTTCTGTGCGGCACCTTGTTAATTTATTTGCGACTTCGGCCCATTTTTATTTATTTACTTTATTCAAAAAATATATATATATGTGTCCTGCATAATTCGAACCGTAACCCGGTCGTTAAATAGAAAATCATGAATAGGCATCTTCGTCCGTGATTTTATTTTTTGTTCAACTTTACCTGTTTTGAAATATTTTAGTGTGCAAATAATTGTATTGAGTGTGTATTTAATTTTAATTTGATTTTTTGGTTTAGTTTTGTTTTAAAACAAAAAGGAAATAAATAATAAAAAAAAATATAAAGAAAAGGACCCCTTCCCTTCCGGACATGGGCCAATTTTGACAAAATTGGCCCAAACAAACAGCCCAAAACCCAGGCCTGCCCGGTCCAACACCACCTAATACCCAGGACATCCAAACAACGACGTTTTGGTATAGGCTGATCTGGGCCGTTGATCTCAAATTGATCAACGGCCAAGATCAATCCCCCATAACCCACCAATAAACCCGACCCGTCTCACCCGGACCGACCCCAAACCTAAACCCTCAAAACGACACCGTTCCATTTAAGCCTTCAGATCCAGACCGTAGATCTAGATTGATCTAACGGTCGAGGTTCACCCACCCACTAACTATATAAACCCTTAACCTTACCCTGCCCCCCCCTATCTGAACCCCAGCCTTCGTCTCCAAACAAATAGCCCTAAAACCCTAGCCGCCCCTGCGTGCTTTCGCCATGAAAACCGGCGGCATGGACGCCGGTGACCTCCACCTGAACACCATAGAACCCGCATGCCATCCTGAACCTAAATCTACCAACCACACACTTCGAATCACCCCCCAGGTCCTCGAATCTTCATTTGAAGATTCGAGTCAAAACTCGATCTACACCAACCAACCCCAGCTTCATACCAGACACTCCCCGGACCCTCCTCGTGACCAAACCATACTTGGTTTGGTCCGAATCTAACCAGAGAAGCACGAATATTAGATCTGAGTTTTGAAACCACAAGGTCCCTCGTCACTGGTTCAAAACGGTTCAAACCAAAGAGATTAAGGTCTAATGGACCTTAATCGAAGTGTTTCTCATCTGAGAAACACTTCGATTAAAGTCCGTTCAGCCTTAAGAAAGGTCTGTCCAAATCCGGGTTCAAACTTTTAACTTTTCAAGTTTAAGGTGAGTCTGCTTTCTTTTCCTTTATTTGTTTTTAGCCCGTGTGATTTGTTTTAAAAGACTGTTCATATTTGTTTTAATTTTATCAACTTTTGTTTGTCCACTTTGTTTGAACCTCTGTGTTTGTCTGAATCCCTCCCCTCCTATTCTGATAAGGCATGTGTATTGGTTGTATTCCAAATTTGTACTGACTAACTAACTCCTCGAAGTACAATTCTGTTTTAATCAGTATAAGTCGAGTCATGTGTCCCGTACTTCTGAATGTCTGATTTTTGGCTACGTTTGTGTATGTTAATGCTAATATAGTCGAGTCGACATGAGTCGTCAATTAGTTTCAACTGTCTGAGCATAGTAAATCGATTTGCTTCTGTTAAACATTTGTTGAATCAATTAAGAACCAATTTTGTTTACTTATAGCTGTTGAATTGATCAGTAATAAGGATTGTTTGGTTTAAATTCTGAATTGGGAGGCATGTGCACTCGTGCACAGCATGTGCACTGGTGCACCTCATGTGTTTTGTGCACAGCCTGTGGCCTGCATAAAGGTTTTTGTTAAGCTCTAAACAATTTGACAGCATATGCTGTCAGATATATTCTACTGCCCATACCTTGCTTTAAGTTTAAAAAATGTTAAACCTTTTAAAAAGTAAGTCTGCCAGGAAATGTTGATGGGGTTTAAATACTTAATTAGCTAAGTTGGAATTGAAATGGAAGGCACATGGGAAGGGTACTGGGATATTCTGAAAAACAAGCTGTTTGAAAGGGATAGTGTTGAGGCCTATAAGAGGAGAGACAGAATTAGAGAGAGAAATGAGAACTGAAAAAGAAAAATACACACACTGTTGAGGAGTTTGAAAAGGAGAGCTGAAATACGTACAAAACAGATACACATAGATAGAGAGAGATTAAGGGATAGAAGGGATACAACCAACAATCAGAAACTTTTTTCCTCCTATTATTATTGGGTTTCAGTTGTTCAACTTGTTCAAATCAATTCTGATTCTTTGAAATTCCAGTTGTGTCTATTAGTCGAGTGTTTTCATTGGTTTACTACTGGTTTGGTCTGTCTGGATTTCTGATTCTATTCCACTGGGTGTTGTTACTATTTGGCTATTGCTTTCTATTGGCCATAGTTGCATCTCTGCACTCGAGCCTGTTTCTTGCTGTATTGTTTTGCCTGCTGCTATTCTGCCATGTTGCTACTGATAGTGCTGTTACTGCTGCTGCATTTGTTCATTGTTACTCTACTGATTGCCCTTTTCTTCAAATTGCAAATATTCCCAGGTACACAACCTTTGAACCTTATATTGTTGAAAGTTTGAAGTTGAAGCAGAAATAAAGAAATGAACATCAGTTTATGTTATAGCATTGGTGTAAAAAGATAGTTCGAATGTTAGTTGGGCCTGTATTTTTACTGCGAACTGCAAATATTCTGTATAAACTAGCATACATTCTGTTTAAGATGAACTGTTAGATAGCATGGCTCAACAGTAATGACAGTATGACATAGACAGCATGTTTTGATTTAGTATACATTCAGTTCAGTATAACACTTGTTTGGTTTAGATATGACTGTATAACATGGAGTCATGGTAAGCACTTGTATGTAGTTTGCTTAGACCACTGAATTGACAAAACTGTGGTACTGGGTCCGGGATAAATGTATCCCAAACAAACTCCCATACAGTCACATTAAGAGCCTGGCTATGAATGCCAGTTCTCCGGTCAGTTTATTCGTTCCAATGCAGGTTCGATACTGGGTTTCGGTATAGATTCTTTGTTTCGAAATGATGTGATGATTGTTGTGAAAAACTAATAATCATTTTTGAGTTCAATTAGTAGTAATTTCCCTAACAAAACAACCGGTTTCGTTTTATCAATTTCAAATAGGTTAGAGTGTTAAAAATAGAACTTGGAGGTCGTTAAACATAACTCAATATATGTTGTTAGTTTGTTTGCAATCTCACTTAGCGAATTAATAAGCATATTCACTCGATGAAGACAAAGCATGAAGTAACCCTCACCTCATGAACAATCAATCAGGTAATCAAACAAGTTTAGGTTCGGCAAACATAATAAGGATTCAGTCCGTATTTGTCCAAACAAGCAAAGTTCGGCATCATCCTTCTCTTTAAAGATAAATGTAGTAGAAATGTAGTCATTGTAGGGTACCCTTCTAAAATAATGAGACGATCCTCGCCGAATAAAAATGCAAATTGCGGGGCCCTCAATAATTGATCATAATAAATACTTAGAATTTGGGACGGACTGTTTAGTGAATTCCACTGCCCTCCCCAAAGACAATAACGCGTTAGATTCTTTAGGCGCGACTTAATTAAATTACATTCTTAAATTCGGGTGCGCATTTATGCGACCCAAATTCAAATCTCAACGGAGTCGAAATGTGTTAACAACTACGGGTGCATTGATTGTGACGTGGTTCGAGATGCATTTTCACGGCGTTGCAATTCTATAAAAATAAAATGATAATAATAAAAGCGGTTTAAACTTAATAAAAGCACGTAAGTCACAACATGTACTTAAATCAGATATTTAGCCATTATAACAATTTAAGCGACCGTGCTAAAACCACGGGATTCGAGGGTGCCTAACACCTTCCCTCGGGTCAACAGAATTCCTTACTTAGAATTTCTGGTTCGCAGACTTCATTTGGAAAAGTCGAAAATCTCCTCGATTTGGGATTCAAGATAAACCGGTGACTTGGGACACCAAAAGCCAAACCTTTCCCAAGTGGCGACTCTGAATTAAATAAATAATCCCATTTCGAATAATGTCACTTAAATTGGAAAAACTCCACCCGCGCATTTAACCCTTCGGGGCCGGGCGCGCAAAAAGGAGGTGTGACAGCTCTGGCGACTCTGCTGGGGAAGACTTCCCAGAACCACTGGTTCAGGGTTCAAGAATTCGAGCTTAGAATAATTGTTATATTTGGCTTTATTATCTGATCTTTATTACATGTTTTTGCATAACGTGCTAAATGTGGTCTTTTACCGCTTTGATATTATCTGAACTGTATATAAACTATGCCGAAACCCTTCTCTCTTCACCTCCGGGGAGAAGCTCGCTGGTCGAGACTCCCTATTCTGTTAGTGTCAATACCCGAAATAAGGAAGAGGACGGATAAGTTATGAAGCCGGACGGCCTTTTGGTTCCCGGTAAGTTGCCCCTCCTCGACTCGAGTTGTCCGCTCGGGTACACAGTCTAGAACAAATACCAAGGTTTAAACCTAGTATAACTCGACTTCATGCCGGATCCCTAGTAGGAACGCTTATTTGCATCATGTTGCATTTGACTTAGGGGGCTCAACACAGGGGTTGGGTCCGTCTAGGACAAGCAACCAGAAATGAAAAGGCCACCCTGCTGCATCTTATTTGTTTTGCGCATTTATTTGCTTCGGTTCCGCATGTTGATCGGTTTCTAAAAAAAAAATAGCAGCGTAGGGAGATAATTACTTATTTTGGAAAAATAAAACCAATGTCCAAGTAGTGTCGAAACCTCGTCGGAATTTTTCTAAAAAAAAAGAATAAAACCAAAAGTTGCCTTTTAGTCTGATTAAAAAAAAACATATAAAAATTTGTTTCTTTTCTTTTAAGAAAAAAAGAGGGTATTTATTTCAAAAAAAAAAAAATGGAAAACTCATAATTCAAAAAATGTGTTGTTTCTTTTGTAGTAGCCTTTTACAAATTCGGACTAATAGTCCAAATATTGCAAAAAAAAAATATATATTTTTTTTAGTATTTATCTTTCTCCAAAAATAATAAAAAATGCTTATTCTTGATTACTAGGTTTATTTGATTTTCTCTATTCGCGATATGACCGAACTACGCCGGTTTGATTCTCGCACGGGGTGAGATACGTAGGCAACCCTCGGCGGGTCCAACCTCCCGTTTTTACAAAAAAAAAAAAATCTAGATAATTTTAATTTTTGAGTCTAATAAAGCTTATCGCTTTAAATAAATGTGCAGGATGAGCACGATACAAAATGAATCCTTTTCAATAATGACCAAGATCCCTTTTGAGTTGTGATTATGGTGGAACGACTTACGCAAAGAAGGGCAAAGCAAAGTGAGGAAATATCTGAAAAATCTCCCGGATTTACTAGACATTCAGCCTCGGGGTGATATTATCAGATCATTGGTCACTTACTGGGATTCGGCGCACAATGTATTCCATTTTTCAGACTTCGAACTCACCCCGACGTTGGAGGAAATAGCGGGATACATTGGGGGTGATGAAGCTCCGTTAAGGTTCAAGTACTTGATTGCACCTAGGGCCGTCACGGTACACCGATTTTTGGATTTTCTGAAAATACCCCGAACATTCCACCATCCAGATCTTGCCAAAGGTTTCTGCAGTCTCCATCTCATGTATGCTAGATACGGTCATGAGGGCGGGTTCAATAAGCCGGATTCCAAACTATGTAGTAAAGGCAACCGACAAAAATGGGACGAACACAGGCAGTTGGCTTTCATGACGGCCTTCTTAGGTCTTATAGTGTTCCCAAGGAAGGATGGCCACATCGATCTAAGAATAACGGGGGTTGTCAGTACCTTGCTTACCCAAGATGAAAGTACTCTGGCGCCTATGATTATGGCTGACATTTTCCGGGCTCTCACTGTTTGTCGAGCCAGGGGTGACTTTTTCGAAGGATGTAACCTACTGTTGCAAGTGTGGATGACCGATCATTTATGTCATCGCTCCTCACTTTTGGGTTATGGTTCGCTAGAGAAAACTTGTATTGGAGAATTCTACACAAGAATCAAAGGGCTCAAATTACCTGAGGGAGTCACATCATGGACCTCATTTCTCCGAACTCTCACCGCCGGCCAAATCCAATGGACGCTCGGATGGTCACCTATCGAGGAAATCATATACATGCCGGCAACCCGGCCTCACTTTCTGTTGATGGGACTGAAAAGTATCCAACCCTATGCACCGTATCGGGTTTTGAGGCAACTTGGGAGGTACCAAGTGGTACCGAAAGATGAAGATTTGAGTACCCAAGTGATTGAAATCAGTCCGAACGGTCATTTCCCTGAAGAAGAAGTTCGCCAAATCTGGAGTGAATGCCAACATCTGACAGCAAACACTTGTGTGATTGATACGGCAAAAGGGGAAGTCGCCCCAGGATATCACGCTTGGTTTAGAGGTAGCCTGTCCTACGAAAGACCGGCTAAGAGGCCGCATCATATCACGCTTGGGTTATGAGAAGGGTTATCGAGCAGAGATTGGCGATTTGAAGCTACAAATAGATAGTTTGAAATTCGATAACAGCATACAAATCGCGGCGGATCGAAGCGAAAAGAATAGGTTGATCCAAGAGAATGAAGAACTTAAGGCCCAAGTCCAAAAATTGAGATTGTCTCTTGATGAGCAACCCAGAAGTCAATCAGACCAGCGGTTGATAAAGGGTTTGAAAAGAGAGATCACGGAATGGCGAGACAGGTTAGAAGAATCCGAAAAGGTCATGACAAAGTTCAAGGCACGGTGGGAAACAAGAGTAGATAAGCATCGCCGATGTTTGAACCAATTGAAACGTGACCACGAGAAGGCTGTTTCCAAAATAAAGAGGGAGATGGCTACACTTGAGTTTAAAGCAATTAAGCAGGCCAGGGGTTTCCAAATGGAGAGTAGATACTGTTACGACTTGTTGGCCCAAATGAAGGAAGAAGTGCAGCAGCTGAGGGATCAGCACATACAGGACTCACAGGTATTCAAGACGTGCGGTGATCAGATAAGGCACCTACTCATAGAGAAGAAGCAAACCAGAAATAGGATCAAGGCCATTGCCCATGCCATCACCAGACGATGTCTACGATGTGAGAACATGTCCAGCACTACCGTCCTCTCGGCAGTAATGGGTTATGTCAAGCAGACTATGCACGAGCTGGAGCAACTCGAGAGGGATATCACTCCTAGGACCGCGGCGAGGCCGAACGATGCCCCGCGGAAACCAATTTTTAAAACCATAATGCATTCATAGGTCAAATCTGTATATTAGCATCTTCTGCTTTTTTTTATCAAGGTGATTTTCAGTCTATTTTGAGTCTAGGTTCATTTTCCAAGTTTGCTCTTTCTTTTTGTAGCTTGTAATAGAACGTTTCAACAATAAAGAGGTTGTTTCTTTTACGCCCATTTGTGTTTTTCGAACTACGTAATGATCTGATTCACGTAGGCATCGTGATACGTAGGCAATCCTCATCGGATCCGGTCACATTTCCTTACTGCAAAATAGAAAAAAAAATGAAAAACAAAAGAGAAAAGAAAAGAAAAGAAGGGGAAAGACTAATAAGAGAAAAATGCCGTAATGACGCATGCTCTCGTAGCAAACATATAGTAATCCACTTAACTGTATAGGTGCATCATGCCCAACGTGAGATTACCTATCTATTATTTGCTGCAAAATTAACTGTGCGTTTGTCATTAAGCATTTTCCAGGGTTTTTGAAAAGACGGTTGGTTTGGTGAAAGTCTGGCCTCGCACTCATACTTCATGAGGTCAAGGAGAAGTGTTCAACTACCTGTTGTTAGGACCAGAAGCAGTACTCACACTTACTTCACCAGGTCAAAAGAAAGTCTGGAAATGTCTTCGGAAATTCCATTACAAACAGTCCCGGTTTCTGAGGAAAGCTCAATCTCAGCTGTCCTCACACCCGAATCTGCAACTGCGGAGGAAAATAGAATCCTACGGCTCCGCATGTTGGAAATGTTGGACGACTGGAACAATGGGAAAGAGCCGCCAAGTGTCGTCCCCGGATTCCCTAAATTATTCTCCAGGTCAAGTGGGACTTCTAATGTCCCCATAAATTATCCTGCTGCCCCATTTGGTTACCCAGCCACCTCCGCCTTCTCTGCTGGATCACCTTCCGAGCCTCATCCCCGAATGTCAGCCACTGATGCAAGCATGAACATCTTTGCTGCTTCGCCTTGCCCGATTACAGCACAGCCCACCACGTACAAGCCAAGCTTTGACTCATCCTCTTTTACATTCCAAGCACCATCGTTCTCAATGGAACCAACTAGGTTCTCTACCAGTACCAACCCTTTACCGCCTCAGTGCGAGCTCGCACCAGGACAGGATCAGGACCCCAGAGTCGTAGAACAAAATGAGATGGCCAAAAGGATGAGAAGCCTTGAGCAAAGTCTGAAGAATATGCAAGGATTGAGCGGGCAAAAGAGCGTCTCTTACGCCGACCTATGCATGTTTCCTCACGTACACCTGCCAACGGGTTTCAAGACCCCCAAGTTTGAGAAATACGATGGGCACGGTGACCCCATTGCACATCTTAAGAAATACTGCAACCAATTGCAGGGAGCCGGCGGAAAAGAAGAACTGCTAATGGCATACTTTGGGGAAAGTTTAGTAGGGATAGCTTCGGAATGGTATATGGATCAGGAAATGTCCCGATGGCATATATGGGATGATCTCGCCAGAGATTTTGTAAAACAATTCCAGTATAACATCGACATTGCGCCAGACCGAAACTCTCTGTCGAATTTGAAGAAGAAGCCTTCGGAAAGCTTTAGAGAGTATGCTATTAAGTGGCGTGAACAGGCGTCGAGAGTGAAGCCTCCCATGGATGAAGTGGAAATGGTCACTACCTTTCTCCAGGCTCAAGAGTCTGACTATTTCCAGAACATGATGTCGGCCATGGGTAAGCCATTCGCGGAAGCGATCAAGATTGGAGAGATGGTGGAAAATGGGTTGAAAACGGGAAGGATTTTGAGTCAAGCAGCCATAAGGGCAACCTCCCAGGCCGTCCAAAGCGGGTCTGGAGGAACAACAAGGGGGAAGAAGAAAGAAGATACGACTATGGCAGCCTCTGAATCAAGGGAGTATCGTCATCCCAGGCCCCATTTTCCGGAAAGAGCCCCACAACACTATTACCCCCATTCAAATTCGGCATATGCTCATCAACCTTATATGGTCATGAATGCCCAACCTTATAACCATCCACCACAACAAGCCAACCGAGGCCCAGCTCCACCTCCCAGAAATCAGCCTCCTTACCGCAACCACTATAACCCACAACCCCTGCAGAATAACTACCGCCCCCAAGAGCCACCTCGACGGCGGACTTTCACGCCCATCGGTGAACAATACTCTACTTTGTTCCCTAAGCTAGTCCAATTGGGTTTCTTGCAACCAATCCCTCAAACAAGGCAAAACCCGACATCTCCTTCTTACAAAGCCGGAGTCAGATGCGCCTATCATTCAGGGGCCGAGGGACACGATACAAACGACTGCTGGTCATTGAAAAGAGTGGTCAAAAATTTGATCGAGCAAGGGAAAATAGTGCTAAGGGACGAGGAAGTCCCGAACGTAACTAACAATCCATTACCTGCTCACAATAATGGGCCGCTGATCGGAATGATTTGTGAAGACAAAGAGTTCGATCCTACTTTGAAAGCTATAATCGCCATTGTCGACACGGGGAAGAGGCCCGAAATGGACCAGAAACCAAAAATGGGGGAAGTGGTCAAGGCTATAAAGAACAAGCCTGAAAAGAAGGTAGAGAAGAAAGTGGTACCTGTAAAGAATGAAGTTCTTTACATACCACGAGGTCGAGCTGAGAAGGCGCAGAACTTCTGGATCAAAAAGACAAAACCTATGTACGTGCAAAAAGGGGCCTATGTGGTCCGGGGAACGATTCAACCACCTCGGCTGAATGAGCCAGTGGTTATCGGACGCGTGCCACAAAAGCCAATGACCAACCCGTCCACAGTACCGTGGAATTATCAAAAGACTTTGGTGATGTACAAAGGAAAAGAGGTCATGGGAGAACTTCCAGAAAATACTTTCATTGGAGGGTACTCAAATACCCAAGAACTGAACAACGCCACACAAAGGCGCTTTCCTCCAAAGAAACCTGTGAGTGTTGAAGAGGCGGAAATGTTCTTCCAACAAATGAAGATGCCGGATTACGAAGTGGTAGATCAGCTGCGCAAGCACCCTGAGCAGGTGTCCATGCTATCATTATTGATAAGGTCGGCCGAGCATCAAAAGATCTTACTGAAGACCCTGAATGAGGCATATGTGCCGGTTGAAACCTCGGTTGAGCAATTAGAACGGATGACAGAAAGATTCTTTGCCATCAACCAAATCTCCTTCAGCAAGAACGATCTACCCCCGGAAGGAGCAGCACACAACAAGGCTTTGCATTTAACAGTCAAATGCGAGGACTACTATGTCAAGCGGGTAATGCTGGATGGGGGATCAGGTGTTGACATTTGCCCGCTCTCCACGCTACAGAGAATGGAAATTGGGACCGGAAGAATCCGACCCAACAATGTCTGCGTAAGAGCTTTCGACGGCATCAAGAGAGATACCATGGGAGAAATAGACCTGTTGTTGGTCATAGGACCAGTCGAATTTCGAGTAACCTTCCAGGTGATCGACATGGACACATCCTACAATTTTCTCCTTGGCAGACCTTGGATCCATGCGGCAGGAGCCGTGCCTTCCACTCTTCACCAAATGGTGAAGTTCGAGTACGAAGACCAAGAGATCGTGGTCCATGGGGAAGACGAACATGCCATTTATCGGGACCCATCCATCCCGTATCTTGAACCGAGAGAAGGGAGCGAACATACGGTCTATCAAGCTTTCGAGGTGGTACTGGCAGAGCAGCACGAAGAGGGAGTACCTTGCCCCCAGCCTTTCTTGTCTAACGCTTCGGTTATGGTGGCCAAAGAGATGATCCGACACGGATTTAGGCCAGGGAAGGGGCTTGGACGAACCCTTCAGGGAATAACAGAACCCATTACTTTACCAGTCATCAAGAAACCTTTTGGACTAGGTTTCAAACCTACTCCAGCAGACGAAAAATGGGCAAAGAAAAGGAGAAATGAGAGCTGGAAGTTGCCTCAACCACTGCCGGGTTTATATGCGACTTTCATCAGGCCAAGGTACGCTGAAGAAGAAGATGATGAGGTCTTCACAGTTGAGGAAATCGAGGAAATATGTGGGGCAATGAGGGAAATGCTTTACGAAGGCACAAGCACTGCTGAGATGATGTACATGGGGCCAAACACCAAACTCCAAAACTGGGAGGCCACGCCATTCCCGACTAGACGGAAGTCCGGGTAGACCTGTCCTGCCACCTTTCCTGTATCACAAGTTATCTCCGGGACATAACTTGAACGTTTTCTTCTTTTTAAATTGTTGTTTTGAATTCCTAGTTGTAAACATTGTTGTCTTCCAATCTTCCAAAGAAAATATACAAAAAAAAAACCATCATTGCTTTCCTATTCTTTCTTTGTTCTGATTTTTATTAGTTTTCCTTTTATCTTCCTTTTCAGTCCTAATAATGCGGCTTTAAATATGACATGCTTGCGGACTTCGCGCCCAGATCACAATGAGCTATTTAACTGCGAATTAATGAACCCAGAACCAGAATATGATGCGGAAGAGGCTTTTAGGGAGATAAACCGAGAGTTAGAATATTTCGAGAATAAACCTAAGCCAAATCTGAATGACACTGAACCGGTAAACTTAGGAACCCCGGAAGAAGCCCGGGAGACCAAGATAAGCATTCACACAGACAAGAAAATGCGAGAGGCAATAATTCAACTTCTTCTTGAATTCAAAGACGTGTTTGCTTGGTCATATGATGACATGCCGGGACTAGGTGTTGATTTAGTGGTTCAAAAATTGCCAATTCATCCTGATTGTTCTCCAGTTCAACAAAAGCAACGAAAGTTCAAAACTGAGGTCAGTGACAAGATTAAAGAGGAGATCACCAAGCAGCTGAAAACGGGAGTGATCCGGGTAGTCCAATATACAACATGGTTGGCGAATGTGGTTCCAGTACCGAAAAAGGACGGGAAAACTCTGGTATGTGTAGATTACCGAGATCTGAACAGAGCAAGTCCTAAAGAAAATTTCCCGCTGCCTAACATATACATCCTCGTTGATAATTGCGCCAAACACGAGATACAGTCTTTCGTAGATTGTTATGCTGGGTATCATCAGGTACTGATGGATAAAGAGGACGCCGAGAAAACTGCCTTCACCACACCTTGGGGCACCTACTGTTACCGGGTCATGCCATTTGGTCTGAAGAATGTTGGGGCTACTTACATGAGGGCCATGACTGCCATTTTCCATGACATGATGCATCAAGAAATAGAGGTGTACGTGGATGATGTGATAGTCAAGTCCAGGACGCATGATAATCACATCCAAGACTTAAAGAAGTTTTTTTAGAGATTAAGGAAGTATGACTTGAAGCTAAATCCAGCCAAATGCGCTTTCGGAGTTCCGTCGGGCAAACTTTTGGGCTTCATCGTAAGCAGAAGAGGGATTGAGCTAGATCCAACTAAGATAAAATCCATCAGAGACCTACCTCCCCCGAGAACAAAGAAAGACGTGATGAGTCTGTTGGGCAGGTTGAATTACATCAGTCGGTTCGTTGCCCAACTGACAAGCATGTGCGAGCCCATATTCAAGCTGTTAAGGAAAGACGCGGCGATCAAATGTACAGTTGAATGTCAAGAAGCCTTTGATAAAGTCAAAGAATACCTTTCGAATCCCCCGGTCTTGGTCCCTCCAGAACCGGGAAGGCCACTTTTCTTGTATCTGACAGTTTTAGAGAACTCTTTCGGCTGCGTCCTCGGGCAACACGACGTAACCGGGAAAAAGGAGCAGGCAATCTACTACCTGAGCAAGAAATTCACCAGCTACGAGGCCAAATACACTCTGCTGGAAAGGACATGCTGCGCTCTCAGATGGGTTGCTCAAAAGCTGAGGCATTATCTCCAAGCCCACACTACATTCCTCATAAGCAGGTTGGATCCCTTGAAATATATATTTCAGAAACCAATGCCTACTGGGAGACTGGCTAAATGGCAAATCTTGCTTACAGAATTCGACATAGTTTATGTCACTCGCACGGCAATGAAAGCCCAGGCGTTAGCAGATCATTTGGCCGAAAACCCGGTCGATGAGGAATACCAGCCATTAGATACCTACTTTCCAGATGAAGAGGTAAACACCGTAGAAGTGATCTCGGAGGAAGCTCATGTTTGAAAGATGTTCTTTGACGGAGCCGTGAACGCCAAGGGTATAGGGATTGGGGCAATTTTGATCTCACCTGCCGGTCAGCATTATCCCGCCACAGCTAGACTTCGTTTCTTCTGCACAATAATACAGCTGAATATGAAGCCTGCATTATGGGCATGCATATGGCAATCAATCAGGATGTCAAAGACTTACTGATTATGGGAGATTCTGACCTGATCATCCGGCAAGTTCAAGGCGAATGGGAAACTCGGGATGTCAAGCTTATCCCATACCGACAACATGTGGAGGACCTCAGCAAGCGCTTTACCTCAATAGAGTTCAGGTATATTCCGAGGTGTCACAATGAATTGGCAGATGCACTTGCTACCCTGGCTTCTATGCTACCCTACCCGGGCAACGCCCACGTCGATCCTTTGGAAATCCAAATCAAGGAAAGACATGGTTTCTGCAGTGTAATCGAGGCAGGATCAAATACACAGCCTTGGTACCATGACATCAAGAGGTTCCTGAAGACGCAAGAATACCCAGAGCATGCTACTGGAGATCAGAAGAGGACCATTAGGCGACATGCAAGTGGTTTCTTTCTAAGCGGTGAATTGTTATATAAGAGGACCCCGGACCTCAATCTCTTACGATGCGTCGATATCGAGGAGGCAAGAAAGATCATGCACGAAGTACACGCAGGTGTGTGTGGACCTCACATGAACGGGTATGTCTTGGCGAAGAAAATCCTTCGAGCAGGTTATTACTGGATGACCATGGAAAAGGATTGCTTTAGTTTTGTCCGGAAGTGTCATCAGTGTCAGGTGCACGGTGATTTGATTCATGCACCTCCCACGGAACTGCATCCCATGTCCGCTCCTTGGCCATTTGTCGCTTGGGGCATGGACGTCATTGGACCGATTGAACCAAAGGCTTCGAATGGACACAGGTTTTTACTGGTAGCCATCGATTACTTCACAAAATGGGTAGAAGCTGTCACTCTCAAGTCGGTCACCAAGAAAGCTGTGGTGGATTTTGTACACTCAAATCTTATCTGTCGCTTCGGTATTCCTGCGACTATCATTACAGATAACGCAGCAAACTTGAACAGTCACTTGATGGAAGATGTGTACGAGCAATTCAAGATAACGCACAGGAATTCCACTCCTTATCGGCCAAAATCCAATGGTGCCGTGGAAGCGGCAAACGAAAACATCAAGAAGATTTTGAGGAAAACGATCCAAAGTTCCCGACAGTGGGATGAGCAGTTACCTTTTGCATTATTGGGGTACCGCACTACGGTACGCACCTCGGTGGGAGCGACTTCTTATCTTTTGGTTTATGGGACCGAGGCGGTAATACCGGCAAAAGTAGAAATTCCTTCGCTTCGAATCATTGTCGAAGCAGAAATCGAGGACAGCGAGTGGGTCAAGACCTGTTTAGAGAAATTGACGTTGATTGATGAAAAGCGGATGGCCGCGGTCTGCCATGGACAGTTATACCAACGAAGGATGGCCCGTGCTTACAACAAGAAAGTCCGACCTCAGAATTTCGAAGTAGGACAATTGGTACTGAGGCGTATTCTGCCGCATCATGAAGAAGCAAAAGGAAAGTTTGCCCCAAATTGGAAAGGCCCATACATCATAAGGAAAATATTGCCTAGAGGAGCATTGTATTTAGGTGATATCGAAGGAAATGACCCCGACACAGCAATAAATGCAGATGCAGTCAAGAGGTACTACGTCTAAATCATACTCCAAGTGGTCCTGACACGTTTGAAAATGGCGAAGGTTTTATTCCCCACTACTCCCCAAACACTACCCAACCCTCTCTACAAAAAGAAAAAAAAAAGAAAAAGAAAAAAAAAGAAAACAAAACAAAACAAATTTGATTGAGGCCTGAACTACGTTTGACTTCATTCCGAAAGGATACGTAGGCAGCCTCTCCCTGAGGTTCAGTCACACCAACAATAAAATCCCATTCACCCTGAAATTGAAACTGGGGCACGTCGAGCAGTTGAGAAGTTAGTAACACTACCTCTCTTTACCAAGCACAAGCCTTCAAATCAATTACCAAATATGATGGGGAACCAATAAGCGTCACGAATGGAGACCAGCACACTTTGAATTGAGAGAGATAAAATGAGAGAGCCTCGGCGGTGAAAACCTTCGGGCACCCTGAGGCGACGGGAGTAGAGAAACCAAAATGAGAGAGCTTGTTTAGTAAAAACTCGCAAAGAGTGCTATCAAGCGATGACAGGAAGAGAAATGAGAGAGGTCAGCCAGCGAAAACCCGCAAAAGGGCGCTGTTGGCCGAAAAGAATGACTCAATCCCAAGAAAGTTTCGGCAGAGTGCCACCAGTTTGGAATTACAGATCCGTTCTGGTTCAGGAAAACGCAAGCTCTTAGAAGGTCAGACGTCCAGTCCAAAGAGCATGTCATGTCATTTAAAGCCAGCGTTATCTTCCTCAGATAAGTTTTTCTCGTCCCGAAAAGGGTGTTCCTTTTCTGATTTTATTTTCCCCTTTCTTTGTTTCTTTTCGAATCCCTTTCGCATTTTAACCCCGAGTTCAGGACACGCCGGAAAGGACAGGTGGCATGGTTTGTTTGCACGGAATCCCGTATCATGAAGGAAATCGCCTCATCTTGTTGATATGATTACCCAAGCATGATGAATCATGACGTTTGATGTTGTTCCGGAGTAAAGAAGAAAGAGAGAAATCTTGAAGTCTTTCCCAGCAAGTCCACCTTCGGACAAATCCCCACAGAGTCTCCCCCTGTACAAATCCCCACAGAGTTTCTCCTTTTGTACAATCTCCCACAAAGTCTCCCCAGTAAAAAAAAAAAATCCCCGTTGGAATTTCATCAGCACATCCCCGGCGAGTCCTTTTGTAAATATTCCCCAACAAGCTTACCCTAACAAACCCTGGGAAACCCGTTTTGAAACAAAAACCCAGCACACCCCATTGTACAGAATCCGCACAAAGGATCCACTTTGTAAATATTCCCCCCCACATAGCTTCCTTTTGTACAAGTTCCCACAGAACACCTCCAATAAAATCCCCGTTGAGAACCTTCAATCAAAACGGGACAAAAGAAAAAAGAGGCCTTACGAGGCAAATCATCACAGAATCCGGAAATACAAGCCTGAGCAGTCTAAAGGTTTCGCCATTCGAATCAAATCAATGGCGGGACTTCGCAACAGAAATAGAGACGCAACAAAGCAATTGGGAACGATCAAGGTCACCGAACCAACCGTCATTTCTGAACTAACAAATTTTCTTTGTCTGAAAAGTTGAAACAAGATTGATCCAAGACAACCATGCAAGAAGCGGGTGTCGCCCAAAGAAGAAGGTACACGGGTAAAAGAAACATTTTGGCTATAAGGAATTCACTCAAAAGGTAAGTTCCCGCAAAACTCCCTTTTATTTTCTATCGAAACAAGAAAACTCAAAAATAGATCGTGTAGTATTCTCGAGCTTTATCTCCAGCCAATCAGCATTAGGGTTTTAAACCCTAAACTGAATTTTCCTCTTAGTCAGCATTAGGGTTTTAAACCCTAAACTGAACTTTTTCCTTTTAGCCAGCATTAGAGTTTTAAACTCTAAACTGAGCTTTTTCCATGCAATCAGCATTAGGGTTTTAAACCCTAAACTGAATTTTCCTTTTAGTCAGCACTAGGGTTTTAAACCCTAAACTTAACTTTTTCCTTTTAGCCAGCATTAGAGTTTTAAACTCTAAACTGAGCTTTTTCCATGCAATCAGCATTAGAGTTTTAAGCCCTAAACTGAATTTTCCTTTTAGTCAGCATTAGGGTTTTAAACCCTAAACTGAACTTTTCCCTTTCAGCCAGCGATTAGAGTTTTAAACTCTAAACTGAGCTTTTTCCATGCAATCAGCATTAGGGTTTTAAACCCTAAACTGAATTTTCCTTTCAGCCAGCATTAGAGTTTTAAACTCTAAACTGAGCTTTTCCATGCAATCAGCATTAGGGTTTTAAACCCTAAACTGAATTTTCCTTTCAGCCAGCATTAGAGTTTTAAACTCTAAACTGAGCTCTTCCATGCCATCAGCATTAGGGTTTTAAACCCTAAACTGAATTTTTCTTTCAGCCAGCATTAGAGTTTTAAACTCTAAACTGAGCTTTTCCATGCAATCAGCATTAGGGTTTTAAACCCTAAACCGAATTTTCCTTTCAGCCAGCATTAGAGTTTTAATCTCTAAACTGAGCTTTTCCATGCAATCAGCATTAGGGTTTTAAACCCTAAACTGAATTTTCCTTTCAGCCAGCATTAGAGTTTTAATCTCTAAACTGAGCTTTTTCCATGCAATCAGCATTAGGGTTTTAAACCATAAACTGAATTTTCCTTTCAGCCAGCATTAGAGTTTTAAACTCTAAACTGAGCTTTTCCATGCAATCAGCATTAGGGTTTTAAACCCTAAACTGAATTTTCCTTTCAGCCAGCATTAGAGTTTTAAACTCTAAACTGAGCTCTTCCATGCCATCAGCATTAGGGTTTTAAACCCTAAACTGAATTTTCCTTTCAGCCAGCATTAGAGTTTTAAACTCTAAACTGAGCTCTTCCATGCCATCAGCATTAGGGTTTTAAACCCTAAACTTAATTTTCCTTTCAGCCAGCATTAGAGTTTTAAACTCTAAACTGAGCTTTTCCATGCAATCAGCATTAGGGTTTTAAACCCTAAACTGAATTTTCCTTTCAGCCAGCATTAGAGTTTTAAACTCTAAACTGAGTTTTTCCATGCCACCAGCATTAGGGTTTTAAACCCTAAACTGAATTTTCCTTTCAGCCAGCATTAGAGTTTTAAACTCTAAACTGAGCTTTTTCCATGCAATCAGCATTAGGGTTTTAAACCCTAAACTGAATTTTCCTTTCAGCCAGCATTAGAGTTTTAAACTCTAAACTGAGCTTTTCCATGCAATCAGCATTAGGGTTTTAAACCCTAAACTGAATTTCCCTTTCAGCCAGCATTAGAGTTTTAAACTCTAAACTGAGCTTTTCCATGCAATCAGCATTAGGGTTTTAAACCCTAAACTGAATTTTCCTTTCAGCCAGCATTAGAGTTTTAAACTCTAAACTGAGCTTTTTCCATGCAATCAGCATTAGGGATTTAAACCCTAAACTGAATTTTCCTTTCAGCCAGCATTAGAGTTTTAAACTCTAAACTGAGCTTTTCCATGCAATCAGCATTAGGGTTTTAAACCCTAAACTGAATTTTCCTTTCAGCCAGCATTAGAGTTTTAAACTCTAAACTGAGCTTTTCCATGCAATCAGCATTAGGGTTTTAAACCCTAAACTGAATTTTCCTTTCAGCCAGCATTAGAGTTTTAAACTCTAAACTGAGCTCTTCCATGCCATCAGCATTAGGGTTTTAAACCCTAAACTGAATTTTCCTTTCAGCCAGCATTAGAGTTTTAAACTCTAAACTGAGCTTTTTCCATGCAATCAGCATTAGGGTTTTAAACCCTAAACTGAATTTTCCTTTCAGCCAGCATTAGAGTTTTAAACTCTAAACTGAGCTTTTCCATGCAATCAGCATTAGGGTTTTAAACCCTAAACTGAATTTTCCTTTCAGCCAGCATTAGAGTTTTAAACTCTAAACTGAGTTTTTCCATGCAATCAGCATTAGGGTTTTAAACCCTAAACTGAATTTTCCTTTCAGCCAGCATTAGAGTTTTAAACTCTAAACTGAGCTTTTTCCATGCAATCAGCATTAGGGTTTTAAACCCTAAACTGAATTTTCCTTTCAGCCAGCATTATAGTTTTAAACTCTAAACTGAGCTTTTCCATGCAATCAGCATTAGGGTTTTAAACCCTAAACTGAATTTTCCTTTCAGCCAGCATTAGAGTTTTAAACTCTAAACTGAGCTTTTCCATGCAATCAGCATTAGGGTTTTAAACCCTAAACTGAATTTTCCTTTCAGCCAGCATTAGAGTTTTAAACTCTAAACTGAGCTTTTCCATGCAATCAGCATTAGGGTTTTAAACCCTAAACTGAATTTTCCTTTCAGCCGGGCATTAGAGTTTTAAACTCTAAACTGAGCTTTTCCATGCAATCAGCATTAGGGTTTTAAAATCTAAACTGAATTTTTCTTTCAGCCAGCATTAGAGTTTTAAACTCTAAACTGAGCTCTTCCATGCCATCAGCATTAGGGTTTTAAACCCTAAACTGAATTTTTCTTTCAGCCAGCATTAGAGTTTTAAACTCTAAACTGAGCTTTTCCATGCAATCAGCATTAGGGTTTTAAACCCTAAACTGAATTTTCCTTTCAGCCAGCATTAGAGTTTTAAACTCTAAACTGAGCTT
>NW_027438615.1:0-57467 GCF_000715075.1 Nicotiana tabacum
CGGAACTATGAGCTGGATCCCCCTAGGCAAAATAGTTCTACCTGAGTTAAGCTATTTAAAACACCTTGAGCGAAGAGTACTTCTACCCGGAACTATGAGCTGGATCCCCTTAGGAGAAACGGTTCTGCCTGAGTTAAGCAGAGTAAAACAACCTGAGCAAAGATTACTTCTACTTGGAACTATGAGCTGGATCCCCCTAGGCGAAACGGTTCTACCTGAGTTAAGCTACGTAAAACAACCTAAGCGAATAGTACTTCTACCTAGAAATATGAGCTGGATCCCCCTAGGCGAAACAATTCTGCCTGAATTAAGCTACGTAACTGGGAGGTATGAACAATAGTGATGCATGCTGTAAAAAGAAAAATGGAGATTTTAAGGAGATTACATTGACATTCTTTATTTTAGGATCGACATTCTGCACTGCTTTGTTCCTGCTTCAAACAAAGAAAAATTTATGAGTTTTCAAAGTGGTGGTTGGTTTGTGGCCTTGATGCCATGAGTAGCTTGATTCACGGCCACTACTGTCGAAGAACCGATTCTGTCTGCGTGGTACCGAGATGCTCTACCGCTCTGTATCATTTTCTAGAGACCTTGGCTTTACAATGTTATCCCCAACTATTTTATACCCTGATGTCCATGTTACTGCTACCCTCATCTCTAAGGCAATGCATTTTTTCTTTAAATCAAACTCAACTGTCTTGCACCCAGTATCAGTTTGTGTCCGTAGTGCTTATCAACTTTCCTCTTGAAGTAGGTCTTGCTCATGCGACTTTTTAGTTTCTTTGAAACACTTTGTTCGCTTTATCAAATGAGATCTCAGATGGATTCGTGCCTTTGTCAATGCTATATATGCCCCAAATTATGCTTGATATTACAGGGAAATTGTAGCTAGTTTTGCATCAATTTCTTTGCTTTGCTTTTGATGCAAGAATTAGACCGAAAGGGACCCAAAGAAAAAGTATGGGTAAAAAGAGAATAATAATTGAAAGTGAAAAAGAACTGTGCTTAAACAAAAGGTGTCCCTTTTGGGGAAAGGAATAGGGAGACTTATCTGGAGGTATGTGCCGACTTCAATGAATCATGACATGCATTTTGGACTGGACGCCTAATCCGTTCGAGCTGTCTAATTCTCAAAATCCGTCACAAATGTTCAACTTGAAATTGTCTTGGTTGTGCTCATGCCGGAGAATCGAAGACCCTCATTCGGCTAGTAGTACCCTTTGTAGGTTTTTGCTAACTAACCTATCTCATTTATTTACTAACAGTCACCTTATGGTGCCCATCTGGGTTTTCACCAATAAGACTCTCTCATTTTTCTGCTCAAAGTCACCTTATAGTGCCCGTACGGGTTTTTACCGATAAGACTCTTTCATTTCTTTTTCTTCTTCTTTTCTTTTATCTTTTTTTTGACTAAGATATGGAATGCAAAAGGTTTCCCAACGCACTTGGCATGGGGACTTCAAACATTCTCAAAAATCAATCAAAATTTCTTGAAAGGTAAAAAGGCGAAATGAACCTTGAATTGAATTACAACTTTTGGAACCGTTTTTTACAGAAAAATCGTAAAATAAAACAAACTTCTGCCCCAGTTTTAGAGTATTAGGAATATGTATTTTTTGTTGTGATGGGACCGAACCCAGGGTAGGCTACCTACATATCCTTTCGGAATCAGGTCGGACGTAGTTCAATGATTCAGAAGAAAAAAATATGTATTTTTTTTCCTTTTTTCTTTTTTTTTTACAAGTACACAGGTTCCAGAAGGTGCAAAACAAAGAAGACAAATACAGCTCAAAATGGTTAACAAAAGAGTGACACTTATTTGGAATAGTGAGCAAATGATAGCCTTCTTCATCTCGATTTGAGAAAATCAATGCGTGAAAGTTCTACAATGGGCATATATCATACATAATATCTTTTGACCACATCTGCATTAATAGTTATGTCTGGTACCCATCCTTCTTCATCTACCAAGTTCAAGGCCCCTTTTGGTAACACTTTCTTGATGATGTAGGGTCTTTGCCAATTTGGGGCAAACTTTCCTTTAGCTTCTACCTGGTGTGGAAGAATGCATTTTAGAACGAGTTGGCCTACCTCGAAGTGCCTTGGATGTAATTTCTTATTGTAAGCGCGTGCCATTCTTTGCTGGTATAATTGGCCAAAACACGTTGTTGTTAGCCGTTTTTCATCAATCAACATTAGTTGTTCTAATCGGGTCTTGACTCCCTCAGTGTCTTCAATATCCAATTCCACAATGATTCGGAGAGAGGGAATTTCGAATTCTATTGGTATTATAGCTTTAGTTCCATATACAAGCAGATAAGGAATTGCACCAATAGATGTGCGAATAGTCGTGCGGTATCCTAAAAGAGCAAAAGGCAACTTTTCATGCCATTGCCTGGAACCTTGGATCATCTTCCTATAAATCTTCTTGATGTTCTTGTTCGGCGCTTCAACGACTCCATTGGCTTTTGTCCGGTAAGGGGTAGAATGGCGATGCATGATTTTAAATTGTTCGCATACATCCTTCATCAAATAACTATTTAGATTGGCTGCATTGTTAGTGATAATTGTCTTTGGGATACCAAAGCGACAGATGATGTTGGAATGAACAAAGTCTACCACTGCTTTCATGGTGACTGCTTTGAAAGTGACAACCTCCACCCACTTGGTGAAGTAATCAATTGCAACCAAAATAAATCTATGCACATTTGAAGCCTTTGGATCGATTGTCCCAATAACATCCATTCCCCAAGCAACGAAAGGCCAAGGAGAGGACATGGGATGCAACTCCGAAGGAGGCGAGTGAATCAGGTCACTATGAATCTGGCATTGGTGACACTTGCGAATAAAACTGAAGCAATCTCACTCCATAGTAAGCCAATAATACCCTGCCTGCAGAATCTTCTTCGCCAAAACATATCCATTCATGTGAGGTCCACTTGCCCCCAAATGCACTTCGCTCATGATCCGCTCCGCTTCTCTGGCATCTATGCATCTCAACAAGTTTACATTTGGGGTCCTCTTGTACAGAATTTCCCCATTTAGGAAGAAACCACTAGCGAGTCGCCTTATAGTTCTTTTTTGATCTCCTTTGGCATGCTCTGGATATTCTCTTGTTTTCAGGAATCATTTTATGTCATGATACCATGGTTCTCCATCTGGTTCTGTCTCAATTATATTGCAATAACCGCGTTGATTCTGAACTTGGATTTCTAGTGGATCAATATGAGTGTTGCCTCGATAAGGGAGCATCGAGGCTAAAGTAGCCAAGGCATCGGCTAGCTCGTTGTGAAACCTGGGAATGTACTTGAACTCGATGGATTTGAATCTTTTGCTCAAGTCTTGCACACATTGTCTGTATGGAATAAGCTTGATGTCTCGAGTCTCCCATTCTCCCTGGGCTTGTCGGATAAGCAAGTCGGAATGTCCCATAACCAATAGTTCGTGCACATCCAGATCGATGGCCATTTTCAGACCCATGATACAAGCTTCGTATTCTGTCGTATTATTGGTACAGAAGAATCGAAGTCGAGCCATTTCAGGGTAATGATGTTCAATATGTGAGATGTGGATTGCCCCGATCCCAACTCCTTTGATATTGACAGCCCCATCAAAATACATTTTCCATATAGGGTTATCGTCTGGAACTACTTCCTCTATTAAGTTGACCTCTTCATCTGTGAAGTATGTTCTAAGTGGCCTGTACTCATCATCAACTGGATTCTCTACCAAATGATCTGCCAAAGTTTGTGCTTTCATCGCGGTGTGAGTGACATAGACGATGTCGAACTCTGTGAGCAGGATTTGCCATTTTGCGAGCCTGCCACTGGGCATTGGCTTTTGGAAGATGTACTTGAAAATATCTATTCTGGATATGAGGTAAGTAGTGTAGGCCAAAAGATAATGTCTCAGCTTCTGAGCGACCCAAGTCAAGGCACAACATGTCCTTTCTAAAAGGGTGTACTTAACCTCATAATTGGTGAACTTCTTGCTCAAATAATAGATTGCCTATTCCTTTTTGCATGTTGCATCATGTTTCCCCAGAACGCATCCAAAGGAATTATCCATCACTGATAGATATAAAAACAAAGGCCTACCAGGTTCAGGTGGGACCAGTACAAGGGGTTTTGACAGATAATCTTTGATCCTGTCAAAAGTTTTTTACCAATCGTCCATCCACTTGATAGCGGCATCCTTTTTCAGCAACTTAAAGATGGGCTCGCACGTGGTTGTGAGCTGAGCAATGAACCTACTAATTTAGTTCAACCTCCCGAGCAAACTCATGACTTCTTTTTTGTTCTTCGGGGGTGGCAGATCTCGAATGGACTTTATCTTAGATGGATCCAATTCAATGCCTCTCCGGCTGACTATAAAACCGAGGAGTTTCCCAAATGGAACGCCAAAGGCACACTTGGCTGGATTAAGCTTAAGGTCATACCTTCAATGTCGTTCAAAGAACTTAATAAAATCATACACGTGATCAGCCTGTGTCTTTGATTTTATGATGACATCATCGACATATACTTCAATCTCTTTGTGCATCATGTCGTGAAAAATGGTGGTCATGTCCCTCATGTAAGTTGCCACTGCATTCTTTAAACCGAATGGCATGACCCTGTAATAATAAGTACCCCATGTAGTGGTGAAAGTGGTCTTTTCTGCATCATCCTCATACATTAGAATTTGGTGGTACCTTGCATAGCAATCCACAAACGATTTTATCTCATGCTTTGCGCAATTATCTATAAGAATGTGGATATTTGGTAAAGGAAAATTATCCTTTGGACTTGCTTTATTCAGGTCCCTATAGTCAACACAGACTCTGGTCTTTCCATCCTTCTTCGGCACAAGCACAACATTCGCCACCTAGGTGGTGTATCAGACAGCTCTGACCATATTGGTGCTCAATTGCTTCATTATTTCCTCTTTGATTTTTTCACTCATGTCTGTTTTAAATTTTTGTTGTTTTTGTTGGAATGGTGGAAAATTAGGATACGTAGGAAGATTATGAACCACTAGATCAACACTTAAACCCGGCATATCATTGTAAGACCAAGCAAACACATCTCTGTATTCAAATAAAAGTTAAATCAAGGCATCTCTGGTTTTTTGTTCAGTGTGAATGCTTATCTTCGTTTCTCTGACTTCTTCATGACTTCCGATATTAATAGCTCGGTTTCATTGAGGTTGGGCTTAGGCTTATTTTCAAATTGTTCCAACTCTCTTTTTATTTCCTCAACAACCTTATCTTCATCATATTCAACCTCTTGATGCATTATTTCGATACTAGACAGCTTTTTAAGATCTGGATCTGAATTCCCCATGCATGTCATGTTATTAAAGCCGACATTAACAAAACTGAAATGGAAATAAAATGACAGGAATTAGGAAAAAGAAAATATACAAAACTTAATACGAAACTGAGCTGCATTTCATTGAATTCGAAAGGATAGAAGGGTTAACATCAAAACAAAACAATCATATTGAGATGTTTGGATTACAACCCTGAAAGTAACCCAAAATACAAAAAAGAGACTGCAAAATCAAACTACCAAGACTCCTTCCTTGTGGGGAGAGG
Source organism: Nicotiana tabacum (assembly GCF_000715075.1). Taxonomy (NCBI): domain Eukaryota; kingdom Viridiplantae; phylum Streptophyta; class Magnoliopsida; order Solanales; family Solanaceae; genus Nicotiana; species Nicotiana tabacum. The sequence goes on from NW_027438615.1 coordinate 5,579, forward strand.
AGTTGCTTCCTAGTTGGTAAGCATGGTGTCTGGGTCAATTAGTCGCATATCGGCACGACTATTGCCTTCACCATCCTGGATCATATTCACTTCAGAAAACATCTAGCTGAGGCCATGGAAAATTTCATCAATATTTGTATGCTCCAAGGAATTTTGACCCTCTTGGAGTTGTGGCTTGACAAAAGTGTAGAAAATGTGAGGGATAGGTTGTTGCAAGACCCATCCATGCTTTTTGCGGTGCTTGACTTTGTTTTCGTCTGCTTGTGTCGGCCTGAAGCCTAAGCCAAAAGTACCCTAGTTACTAAATGGATAAATAGGCTTCGAAATTCCTTGCAATGATGCTCCCAAGCCTTTTCCTGGCTCATAACCTTGTCTCAACATAACTGCAGCCACCATTACAGATGTGGCGGAAAGACGAGGACGCAGAATGGGCTTTCCTTCCTCAACATGGTCCATAACAACCACTTCAAAAGCCTGATGGACAATGGACTCACACCTTACCTTGGCCTCAATACAGGGGATTAATGGGTCTTTATAAATGGAAGACTCGTCTTCCCCGTGAACAATAATTTCTTGCATGTCATGTTCAAATTTGAGCATCTGATGCAAGGTGGATGGCACAGCTCGGGCCGTATGGATCCATGGCCTTCCAATAATAAAGTTATAAGAAATGACCATATCCACTACTTGGAGGACAATCTCAAAGTCAACCGGCCCAATCGTCAGGGTGAGGTTGATTTCCCCAATGGTATCTCTCGCTGAGCCATCAAAAGCCTGGATGCGAACATTGTTGGGTCAGATTCTGTCTGTATTGATCTTCATGGTTTGCAAGGTATAGAGAGGGCATATATCTACACTTGAGCCTCCATCAACCATGACTCGTTTTACATAATGCCTCTCACATTTGACCATTAAGTGAAAAGCCTTATTGTGCCCGGCTCCCTCCTTGGGAAGTTCATCATCAATAAAGGAGATTCTGTTCACCTCAAAAAATCTGTTGGCCATCTTCTCTAATTGATTCACTGTGGTCTCCTCTGAGATATGTGCCTTGTTCAGGACCTTGATTAGTACATGGGCATACTCTTTGGAATGTATGAGCAGAGATAGTAGAGAGATTTGGGCAGAAGTCTTTCTTAGTTGGTCAATGATTGAGTAATCCTGAACTTTCATCTTTTTCAAAAACTCTTCTGCCTCTGCTTCAGTGACTGGTTTCTTTATTGGCAATTGGCCTTCTCTGATTTGCTTGGCCTTCCTCAACTCTTCTGGAGAGTAACACTTCCCCGATCGAGTCAAACCTCCAGTTTCCTCCACTTCCTCTATGATTTACTTGCCTTTGTAGGTCATCACAGTTTTGTTGTAGTTCCAAGGAATGGTTTTCGTGTTTGTCATAGGGGGTTGCACGGCAGGTTTGATTATGATCGGCTTTGTTATGCCATTCGTACCATCCTAATTCTACTTAGTATTGGGGTGGCCTCCAAGGACATATAACCTTGGTCTTGGAACCTTGGAGCGAACTTCCAACCTTGATATTTTTGGAACAAATAAAGTTTCCTTCTTTGAGCTCTGGGCGCCTTTCATAATCAATGGCACATCTTGGCTGGGACTTACTTCTAGACTTGTTCCTTCTTAAATTGCACCCAATGTCATTTTTGCTCGACCGATCGGCTTGTATTCTTGATCTCGACCAATCATTCCCACAAAATGAACATCATTGTGTACTGGCAACGGGTTGTTTGTCACATTAGGAGGGTCCTCGCCATTCGTCACTATAATTAATTTTTCAGAAATGAGTCTCTCTTTTGCTCTTTTCAGAGTCCAACAATCATCAGTGCTATGCCCCGGGGCACCTGAATGATATTCATATCTAGCATTTGCTTGAAATCCATGTGAATCAGGATCTATATGGTGAGGAGCTATGGGTCCAATCATGCCCATTTGCTTCAGCTTTTGGAATAGACTAGAGTATGATTCGGCCAATAAAGTAAATTTTTCTGCCGGCCTCTACTCTCGACCATAATCCTGCCTGGGATGAGCATTGTAGGGTGCCCAAAAATTTTGTTGCTGAGGTCGGGGGGCCCTTGGAGCTGGTGCCCGTACCTGCTGATTGGGAGGCCGAGCATATGATTGAGCATTGAACACTGTATATTATGGTGGGCCCACAGAGTATTAAGGAATTGGCGGGGGATAATAATGTTGAGGGTAGCTGGATTGCCCCTGCTGAACTTGCACATAAGGGTGTGATGCCCCTCTTTGAACTTCCTTAGATCCTGAAGTCATCATGGACCCTTTATTTCTCTGCTTTCTTTTTGCCAAACCTCCCGACCCATTTTGGATAGCTTGGGTGGTGGCTTTGAGAGCAGCTTGACTTACAATTCTGCCAGTCTTGAGGCCATTTTCGACCATCTCCCCTATTTTGATTGCTTCTGCAAAAGGTCTACCCATCGTGGACATCATGTTTTGAAAGTAATCAGGCTCTTGAGCCTCCAGAAAAATAGTGACCAATTCGTGGTTATCCATTGGTGGCATAACTCTAGCCACTTGCTCCCTCCATTTGATGGCATACTCCCTCAAACTTTCGGTCGGCTTTTTCTTCATGTTGGACAAGGAATTACGATCTGACGCAATATCAATGTTGTACTGAAGTTATTTGACGAAGGCCTAGTCCATGTCATCCAAACATGTCAGTGAGAGATATCTTGGTCAATGAACCATGCGGAAGCTACCCCCACAAGGCTTTCCCCAAAGTAAGCCATCAGCAGCTCTTCCTTTCCTCCTGCACCCCTTAGCAGGTTGCAATACCGTTTCAAGTGGGTGATAGGGTCGCCGTGTCCATCATATTTCTCAAATTTTAGGGTCTTGAACCCTCGTGGCAAATATATGTGAGGTAACATGCATAGACCACTAAATGAAACATTTTTGTGAACACCTAGTCCCTATATGAAGGACTTTTCATTTTCCTGGCCATCTCATCTGGCTCAACCGTCATGGCAGGCTTTTCATTTTCCACTAGTGACTCGTACTGAGGAAACTGATTGTATGGAGCCGAGACCCTGAAAGCCATATTTGAAGAATATTATTGGCCATCATAAGCATGAAATAGTGGCTCATTATTTGGCTTCGTCACAGGAGGTGGTGGCGGGATTGTATATACCGGTGTGCCAGACACGACGAGAAGGGTATTCCTGACCGGTGCAACTGGAGGTCGCATATTAGAGGTACCGAGGGTAGCATGGAGGTTGTAGTTTGGTACATACCCTGGTGGTAGAATGGGATCGCTCGTTGCATGGAGCGGTGGTTGAGTAGCCTAGGGTATGGTGGAAGTTCCCTCTGAGGGACCCTGGGGTGGAGGTTGACCGGAAATCCAAGCTTGATATACATCTGACAGTTGCTGTCTCAATTTTCTTATTTTATCCGACTCTTGCTGAACTGACTGACCCTACGGATTGTCGTTGACCAACTCAATTTCATCACTATTATCCATTACCACCGCTCCCTTAGATCTTGTGAAGTAATGATGTGTTGCTAGCTTCACCACAAACCAACCACCTTAAGCTTACTATATAAGAGGCAACGAATGTGTTAGGGTTAAGCATTTTACAGATAGGAATCACACGTAGATATGTTATGCTCCTAAAATATCACCATCTCTAACATGTTTTTGGAAGGTTTCATGTTTCATTCCGTCTTATTAGCTTGCTGCTTATTGACACTGTTATTTCCTTATCTCTTTTTTTTCGTTTTTTCCTTTCACGCGCCTTATTTTGATCCCTTACTTTAGAGTCATTAAAAAATTATTTGATCGAACCTTTTATGGGTTGCCTACATATCATATTGCCTCATGAATCAGATCATTACGTAGTTCATGTATATGACCATATGTTGTTTTATTTATTTATTTATTTACAAAACAAACATCTTTTTGGTTTATTTTCGAATTTTTCTAAACAAAATCTTTTTCATTGATTTTCAATTAAAAAAATTCTTTTGATACAAGACTCAAAAATCAAGAATTACATAAAGATAAACAAGACCAGACATGACTCAAATAGACTTTTTAGGATAAAAGGCAAAACAACAAGACTCAAACACTAAAAGACTCTTACAGACCCAAAAACAACAAAAGAATAATGAAAAAGGACTGATAACTAAAAGAAGACTTTGATCTCTACAGTAGAATCCACCAGCATCACTGTAATCAAGGCGCTTGTTCCTATGGCTAGCCCTCAATATTGCAGTATATCCTCTCCAAGTCTACAGATATATGACGAGCAACATTCAATGATACTTCTGCAAACTGCTCGAGCGTCATTCCCTGGCAACTTCTGCATGCTCTTGAGGTATATGTGGCTACCTCGAGGATCTTTCCCTTAATGTATTTTTGAGCCACATGCAACTCTTGATTTTGCTGACCACGGGTCTCAGCTAGATCCAGCGCATCACGCTCATAGTCCAAGGCCATATCTCTCTGGCGCCGAACTTCTAGCCATTGCGCTTCTAGCCGATTGATCACCTTTTGGTAGTGGTGTCTTTCTATTTCAAACTCACCGATTTGGCACTCCTTACTTGATTCAACTCTCTCTAACTGATCCCTTAAACCTTTGGTTAGTGGAGCGTAACTCATGCGTTCACGATCATGGACTACCCTGAACTGGGTTTCTCTCTCTTCTTGTTGCTAGGCGGTTGTGACTATGTTCTTCTTTCGAATTTGGGCTTTGAGTACTTCCTTCTCTCATGCCCACTGAGCTTTCTCTTTCTCAAAAGTATCATACATCAGATCCCTGTCTACTTTAACGATGCCAAGCTCTTCTTGCAGTGCTCCAAATTTAGATTCATAACCGTTTTTCATCTCTTCCGCAGCCAGCCCAACACTGTTACGAATCTCAGACTCCCACTCTGCGGTGCTCTTCACAATTATCCCTGGTCTATCTGCGAGAGCATCTTGATTATAGAACCACTCAAGATAAGAAGGATTCAACTCACCCCTTCCTCGATCTGCCACCATGGTGCCACACTCGAGTATCTTAGTGCCATTCCAAATACGCTGAGCATAAGCTTCACGAATGGGATCCTCTTATGTTGCTTCCCAGATAAAGTTTTCCATAGTCACTACCGGGGCACTATTTGTTTATGACCTAACTGACATAGAACTCTTATGGGAACATATGGCTGATAACCTCGAAGCCCCATCAAGATCAAAAACGGATGGCAAGATGACTTATAGATGACATATTTTGCGGTGAACCAAGGATAATTCCATGTGATCTGATCATCTGTTAATGAGTGAAGATATTCTTTCCAATCATTGACACTTTCTGGAAAAATGCGGATCTCTAGCTCACTCTTCAATCTAGCATTATACTGGCGAACATGATTACCCCAACAAGTATGGTGGTCTACCTGATAAGGACGACGGAAAAGATGATCCATGAACCACATCTGGAGCAAGAGGTTGCAACCTTCAAAAAAACCTTTTTCTTCCCAGCACCTGGTCAAAGCATGAAAGGTATTTGCTAACACCATTGGAAGAATGGAGGAATCATTTCTTTTCATCATGGCTATGACTATCCCAGATAACCGAATATTGATCTTCCGATCCTCTCTTGGGAAGACCATGCACCCCAAGAAAGCTACAATGAATGTTTTTCGTCCATGGCCTCGCCATGTGTATTGGTTATGTTTGTTAATCAGCTTCTTCCCATATTGTGAGACCCCCCCCCCCCCCCCCGTCATGCCCGTACCTGTCATACAAGAAATCTAGGCAGACCTGCCCTTGCACCACATGTGCTATCTCGGTGTGACTGATCCACATCTGCTCAAGGAACTTGGTAGCAGTAACGTCTTTGGGAGCCAAAAGTCTCTTTGTTCAACTCTTATGCCCCAGATCTGTATATTTAGCGAATTCCTCCAAGGTAGGAGTCATTTCAAACCTATTGAGATGAAACACATTATTCTTCAGGTCCTAGAAATAAACCAAAGCCTAGATGAGTTCTCGTTTGGGCTCAATCTCCATAATGTTTACCAAGTTTTTCAAATAATCTTTGATCTTTCCTTGCTCAAACTCATCCATGTTGTTCCACCATTGCTTCAATAAACTGGGTACTTTGTCGAAAATCTTAAATGGCAAGTGCTCTTCATCTCTCGGCCTCTTCTCACGACTCCCACTAACTGAATCCATATTTTACCTATATAAATAAAATTATGATGTCAAGTCCTAATCTAAACTCAAAGAAATAACACCAAGCATACTTTTGGATAAGACAACAAACAAACTTCTTATGGGAGGAGGGCTAGATTCTAGAAGGATTACTCAGATATCTCGTCGAGGAAACAAAAATGGTCGGACAAAGAACAAAATGATAAAAAATGACGAAGAAGACAAGATGGTTATTTTTATTAAAATGGCTCTTCAGTTCCTCCAAGTAAAGTACTAAGGCAGTCCCGGTAAAAATAATTGAACACATGGATAAGCGGGTTAAAAATAAATTGTCGCGCCCCCTTTTTCCTCGTGGAATCGGGTTCATGACATTTGGAGGGACAACTCGTTCCTTTTGGGAACTGGGTTTGCATTTGAAGAGTCGCCACCTAATGATTTAAGGTGCATTAGGACACCAAAAGAGTTTGATTTGAATAACCAGAGATAGGGTAAGGGCTTGAAATTATTCTAAGGGGAAGGTGTTAGGCACCCCTCAGAATCCACTAGTGTGGTTCCCGGCCAGAAAATAATTGTGAATTGAGATGCAATTAACATATAGACAAATAAGGGTCAAATAGGAGGGGGTTTCACAGAAGGGTTTGAAAATAAACAAAGTTTGGAAGAACAAATAGAAAAGCTAATTTTTTTTAAAAAAAAGAAAAAACTGAAAAGCTAAAGAAATAAGAGGGGGGGGTTCTAGGTTTATTAAAAATATGGATCACCCCACTCAATGTTCGATAATCACTCCTCAGTGAGGGGCTACATATGACATTATCGCATCATATCCATATCTACCCTTCCCACCCCGTTAAGGTATTTAAAGCGCGGAATGGTCTCGATTTAAAGCGCGGAATTGTATGCTATTACCCGTCCCAATCCTATCAGTCCCGGAGGCACTTACGACTACTAATCCTAATAGGAGGGATATTAGGATTATTTTTAGTTTCAAAGGTAAAAATTCTAAGGCGACATACAAAAACACATATTGCATATAAAAAGGGAAAACACATAAGCATATAGGCTCAATTATACCTCCTTAAACAAACACATAAATTAGCATGTCTTACACATACTACTTAGGTCTTATTCAAAAGCATTAAAGACGAGGGAAATGAGATTGTTGAGGCAGTTTTAGTCTATTGCATAACTCAGATAAGAAGTCTGAATCAGACCTGCCTGCTGGTTGTAATGATAAACAAAAGCAAGTTCAGTTTACAGATATTACCCTAAGGCTTGCCTAAGTGTTTAGACGGAGTTTTATAGGCATGATATCTACAGAATTCAGAAGGTGGTAAGATAGTGAGACTCAAAATGAACTATTTGCAATCCTATATGCATACTTGTTAAACTAGTTAAGGACTCAGATTATTAAAAGAGAGGCAGAATTTAAACGAATTGATTACAAGTTCTGCAATTGATGATTACTATTTTTAGATCTGACATTGAGTGAAGCAGATTAGATTCAATTAGAAACTCCTATAAGCATGCTTTCTATACATTGTTGATTTTAAAACCTCATAGATGTGGTGTAGAAACGCAAAAGCCTTATAGACATGGTATCTATATGTAGTTTGAATATGCAGAAGTTGAAAGTACCCTATATGCATGATTTCTATATGAAGTTTGAATATGCAGAACTAGATTATACCTATAGGCATGATTTCTATATGTATTTGAATATGCAGAATTTAGAACATCATATCGGCATGATTTCTATATGTATTTGAATATGCAGAAATATAGCAATCCTTAGGCATAATTTCTACCCCTTTTGCATACATAGTTACCCACCATTATCACTAACCAGCCCCAAGTATTTATTACAAATTATTACAAGCTAGAATGAACAAAATCACATTAGAAAAAGTTAAAAAAGTACAACCAGAGGAGGCCTGATTCTTGACTTCCTCTCTGAGTTATGAGATAGACCAACTCAAAAGAACATTGATCCAAAGCCTTTCTCAATTTGAGTGTGTCAGAGTTCCCTAAGATCCTCAATGGGACTTCGGGTAGTGCTCACACCAATATTATATCATCAGAATGGGGACAAGTGCGGTGTGGAAGGGCCATCCCTCAAGTGTCCAAGTTCAGAGGGAGCTCAATGGATCCCAAAGCAAGGCTCACAAGAGGGGGGCAGAACTTAAAGTCTAAGAGAGAGTGCAAGTGCAGAAACAGAGTTCTAAGGGGATAAAGGAGAGGGAAATAGCCACAAGCAAGTTTATAAATTTACACAAAAGGGTTCAGGGGGGTAGGGAAGTTGCAAAGGGGGGTCAGCTTTGGGCATGCACAACAATGGAGATGCTGGAATGCCTACAAGCCTACCAAAACATACAGCAGCAGAGAATCATAGAGGTTAGGATCCCAGGGATCAAGGTTGAGTCATGGACAATAATATTCAGTACTGTCATGACTCAAGAAAACCATAGCATCAAACACATTGGGGTAGGAGTTTGGGATTCATAATAAATTCAGAACAGGCAGAAAGGAAATTATAGCAAGCTAAAACAAGTACTGAACTGCACACCAGCAATAGACAGACAAGAGGGTAAAAGCATTAAGTAAACACATTGTTATGAGACTGAAAATTTAACCGGAACATACCAGTTCAAAGAAGCAAAATACAGTAAAAGCAGGTAGCAGAACTTTGAAGACTGGCCACAATACTAGTAACAAGAGAGAATGCTTTTTCAGTGTGAGTGTGAGATCATGAAACTTAGTGTGTTTGTGTGTCTGTGTGTTAATGAAAAGCCATGTATTTATAGTGTGAAAACAGGCAAAAAATAAGGCAAGAAAATAATTTTGGAACTGTGTACCAATTAAAATCAATCAGTATAAGAACTTCCTTTAATTAAGGAGTTAAAATCAAATGATAACATGCAATTGCTAAATAAGGAAAGAAATCACATAGGGCTGAATATGACCAATAAGGAAGTATCTCGAGTACACAGTAGGTAATAGAGGCTAGGTTCATTAGATTCTAATCAAGGAAAGGTCTGTAAGAATACAATACAAATGTAATCAAGGTAAGGGGATTAATCAAATTGAGCAAAAAAGGTAGGGGTCAAAATTTCAAAGGAAAGTATTCAAATAGGTCCAAGAGACAGGGAAATCAATACAAAAAGGAAAGAATCAATTACATGAGTGCAATCAGAATTACACAAAGAGGTTTGAAATCAGTCCACAATCGAGGGTTATTTTGAGAGGAAAATTTAACATATAAAAGAGTGCATAAACATTAGGCATGCGAGGCTGAACTCATGACAAAGGGAATAATCACATGACAGTCACATAGGTCAATTTCACCAACATTAGTAATAGAGAAAGGGGAGAGTATCAGAAGCATGCAAAAGGTCAAGTAGAGAGCCTTTCTGAAAACTGTAGTCCAGTTCCAATGATCACATCAAGCAACAGAAGTTGAAACAAAGATTTCGAAACTCAGTTGAGCAATAGATGAAACAACTTCAGAAACTCGAATAGGACCAAAAAAATAGGGTTTTCAAACCAAACAAGTTCAGAGATGAGAAACTAGCAAATCACATAGAAAATAGTCTCCAGACTCGAATAAACCCAAAGTTTTAGGGTTTTTACCATCAATCGAGTCATAGAGATGAAAAACAAGCAATCGAACAAATACTAACACGAAAATATATTCAAAAACCTCAAAAGGAACTAATACTTTTAACATGCACACTCCAGTAGAAGAACAACATAAAGAACACCGTAGAACATGTTAAAAATCAGAAAAGCTTCGAAATAATTTAACAAAAACCCTAAATCGGAAAAGGTAAAGAGGTTTCGAAAGCAGAGTTTTGAAAGAAACTTTGAGAAAATGTTTAAAAGCTTAGAGTAAACACAGATCTACAACGGATCTAAAAGAATCGGAAGAAACCTCGAAGGTTTGGATTCTAGAAGAACCAGATGGTGAGAAAGGCTTGGAAAGTCATTGATATAAGCAGGAGAAGTCAAGATCAGGCTTGAATAGCCATGGCTGGCTGGAGCAAGGTCGGCGACAGTCATAGAACTGAAGTCAACCCAGGTCTGGACCAAAACTTCTTCAAGGTCCGGCCTTGAAAACATGATCATCAGGCAGGTAGAAGTCATAGGAGGTAGATACAGGCCTTTAATGGCTTTGGAAGCCATTGATTTAGGCGATTTTAGGGTGGTGGTTGAAGGTGGCGGCTAGGGTTTGAGAGGGAGTTTGAGAGAGAATTGGGAGAGAAGGGGGAATTCAAAGGCGGCTGCAGATGGAAAGTGATTAGGGTTAGGGGGCAGTTGGGAATTGAAAAAGGAAAGGTTTAATGTGAGCCGTTGATCTAAGTGATCAACGGCTGGGATTAAAAAGGGAACCGGGCGGGTTATTTAAAAGGGTCATGGGCCGGGTATATTAGTACTTGGGTCAGGGTAATTGGGCCTCAGGTCGGGTCTAATTAGAGGTTCAGATCTAGCTAAAATTGAAATGCAAATGGGCTAACATTTAAATAGCCATTTTTCCCTTATTTATTTTATAAAAAATAATAAAATAGTTTCTGGAAATAAATTAAAAGTACTAAAATTAATAAAAATACATAATTATCAAACGAAAAATACTGGGGTCAATTTTATAAATATAATTATAATTAAATCTTAAAAGAGGCCAATATTGCAATTATATGCAATTTAGTTTTTAAAATATTAAATAAATTTGTAAAAATATGCAAAAATTATATTAGCTATATTTTAGTATAAATATGAGAATCCAATAAATTAATCACCAAAAATAATAATTTCAGAGATAATTATTAGGTTTTTCTTGATAAAATAGGGCAATAAATTGATTTAAAAATCTTTAAAAATTAAGGAAAAATAATAAAACGTTTGGAAATACTTATATATGCATACATATGCTATTTTAAAAGTATTTTGCATATTAAAATATACAGGAAAAAATTGGGTATCAACAGTTGCCCCTCTTTACCCGGGAAGGATGAAAGAGTTGTCGGGTAAACATATGATGGCCAATTTTGATCGAACAAAATGTTTCGAGGAGGCTTAGGCCGTGCTCTGGCTTCGAGCTGCCTACATATCCCTGGTCTTACAGGAATCAGGCCATATGTAGTTCAGGATCCGTCGGCGGAGTATGCCGATGGAGACTTTCAAGCACGGATGCAGTATTTAGGACGGAGTGAATGGTTGAAATCTGATGGGGCTGCGGGAAATGGAGCGGGATTGCTCCTGCCGAGATGTCTGTTGCTCGCCGGTTCGCCCGCAAATAAGTAACACAAGTGTATATTGTGCGTAAATTTAAACATGATGCAAATTCCCATTGGACCATGAATGTTTGTCTTCGGATGGTTAGGATGACATCCTTAGACCATGATGTCCTAGGCCATGAAGCGTATAATAAAGGATTCGCAGACCATGAAATGATGCTCTCTGGCTATGGGAATGATGCCTCCGAACCACGATGCCTTTGAATAATGATATGCAAAAGATTAAAAGGGGTCCTCAGGCCATGCCATGGTGTTCTCGGGCTATGAAAATGGTGCCTCCGAACAATGATGCCTTTGGACAATTTGGCGATCTTTCAGCCCATGAGATGCATTAGGTGGCTATCTTTCAGCCCATGAAATGCATTAGTCGGCAATCTTTCAGCCATGCAAGTGTATATAAGGCGGCGATTTTTCAGCCATGCAAATGTAAATAAGGCGGCGATCTTTCAACCATGCAAATGTAGATAAGGCGGCGATCTTTCAGCCATGCAAATGTAGAGGTGGCGATCTTTCAGCCATGCAAATGTAAATAAGGCGGCGATCTTTCAGCCATACAAATGTAGAGGTGGCGATCTTTCAGCCATGCGAATGTAAAGGTGACGATCTTTTAGCCATGCATATGTAAGTAAGGCGACGATCTTTCAGCAATGCAAATGTAGAGGTGGCGATCTTTCAACCATGCGAATATAAAGGTGGTGATCTTTCAGCCATGCAAATGTAAGTAAGAAGGCGATCTTTTATCCATGCAAATGTAAATAAGGCGGTGGTCTTTCAGCCATGCAAATGTAGATAAGGCGACGATCTTTCAGCCATGCAAATGTAAAGGTGGCGATCTTTCAGCCATGCAAATATAAATAAGGCGGCGATCTTTCAACCATGCAAATGTAGTGGCGGTCTTTCAGCCATCAAATGTGGTATGGAGGTAGAGCTTAACCTCAGAAGGAAGAATGGTAGCCTTATGCAATGCAAGAATGCAAATGGAGGTAGAGCTTAACCTCGGAAGGCAGAATGGTAGCCTTATGCAATGCAAGAATGCAGATGAAGGTAGCGCTTAACCTCGGAAGGCAAAATGGTAGCCTTATGCAATGCAAGAATGCAGATGGATATAGAGCTCAGTCTTGGAAGGCAGAATGGTAGCCTTATGCAATGCAGAAATGCAGATGGAGACAGAGCTTAGTCTCGGAAGGCAGAATGGTAGCGTTATGCAATGCAAGAATTCAGATGGAGACAGAGCTTAGTCTCGAAAGGTAGAATGGTAGCCTTATGCAATGCAAGAGTGCAGATGGAGGTAGAGCTTAACCTCGGAAGGCAAAATGGTAGCCTTATGCAATGCAGAAATGCAGATGGAGACAGAGCTTAGTCTCGGAAGGCAGAATGGTAACCTTATGCAATGCAGAAAATGCAGATGGAGACAATGTTTAGTCTCGGAAGGTAGAATGGTATCCTTATGCAATGCAGAAAATGTAGATGGAGACAACATTTAGTCTCAGAAGGCAGAATGGTAGCCTTATGCAAGAAATAAAATGGCAAATGGTAATAGAGTTTTCTTAGCTGATAACAGATTGCGATATTGTGACTGCTGGGGACATTGTGCCACACGGAACATCGCCAGCGTGCGTAGATAGAAAATGTTGGTAAGTGCAATAGTTCTGAGAATTGTATTCCTGAACAGTGTTTGTCTCGTGAGTGTATAGCATGTCTGATGCTTTCGTAATCCAAGTGCCCGCATCCGAAGAAAAATCGTGAATTTTGCAAAAGGGGAAAGGTTAGTTCGTATTCCTGCTGGCTCTACTTGACTTGCTTAGCTTTGATCTGTTGATACTGTATATATTATTGGGGTAGCGTTGCTAAACAAATAGTTTTCGTCAATAAACATGCATGGCTTAGTAAAAACATGACACAAGTACATAATTAAAATAGTTTTTAGATGAACTGACGACTGCGATGTGGTTCAAGACATTGCAACCTCTCTTGCTACAGAATTTTGAGGGTCCTCCTCAAAATTCTGCCCCAGCTTAATGGGTTGATGTTTCTAACTGCTGCTTACGGTGATTGGCTGAAATCAAGTTCAGAATTTTGAGGGTCCTTCTCAAAATTCTGCCCCAGTTTCCAATTGCGGGGGAAATAAAAATTATAGTGAATTGACCGAACCCATAGGGCTGCCTACGTCCCTTTTCTTGAACACACCACCGGACTGTAAGACCTTATTTGTAGCTTGCAAAGCCTCGAGGTTCGTAACCATACCACCTTTTATGCCTTCTTCAATCCTTTCACCCAGCTTGATGATGTCGGAAAAATTGTGGCTCTTAATCATCATCAGCCTTTCATAATACTGCGGGTCCTGAGCCCGAACAAAGAATTTGTTCATTTGTTCCTCTTCTAAGGCATGTCTGACTTTAGCAGCTTCGTACCTCCAACGAGTAGAATACTCGTGAAACATTTATGTAGGTTTCTTCTTTAGATTCTGGATGTAGAATACATCCGGCGCATTCTCCGTATTGAACCTGAACCTATACATAAAGTCGGACGCCATACCTACCCAGTTTGACCACTTCTTTGGAACTTGACTAATGTACCAAGATAAAGCATCTCCTTTCAGACTCCCCATGAAAAGCTTCATGCGGACTCTCTCGTTTTTCCCTAATCCAACCAGCTTGTCACAGTATGTTCTCAAATGTACTCTTGGATCCCTTGTACCATCAAACATCTCGAACATAGAAGGTTTGTACCCCTCGGGTAGTTCGACATCGAGCTATATGCAAAGATCCTCATAGTTCAACTCCTCAATTCCCTTGCTTCCTTCAACGCCTTGAATCTGGCTAGTCAATTTCTTAAGTTCCTCAGCCAGGTTCTTGATGAGCGAGTCTTTATCATCAGACTCAGGTGTGCTTGGGATAGGTTGGGTGGAGTGTGGCATGGTTTCCACATAGATAGGAGTGTTATAATAGGTGTGGAAGTGGTCATTTGTGGATTTTTAGGGTTCCGGGATGAGCAGTGGGGTATTCTTGGAAGTATGGCAGGTGTTGCAGTGGTGGTGAGGAGCGTGATGGTTCTGTGTCTTCAGGATATTTTGTGGAAGTGTGGGGTTCTGATCATTGGGGAAATTGACATCTGGAGTGGTGAGAGAAAATGACAGATTTGCCAGATTCTGAACCTGATCAAGTTCCTCTTGAAGTTTTAGCAGTTTTTGTTCGAGTTGGGATGCATTTTCTTTGGAAACCTGAGGACCATGACTATGAGTGATCTCTACCCGTTCTGTTGAGTTCTCTTTTCTGGCATTATTCGAATCTTCCATCTTCCCTTTGTTCTTGTTTTTGACAGGACTAAGAGGAGAAGTGGGTGGAGGGCCCCTAGATCTCGTGGAATAAGATGATGTTGCCAGAGTGCACGAACTAACCTTTGCGGAGGGGAATAATAAAACAAAAGTAAAAACAAAAAGGTAACAAGTTAGTGAGGATTATAAGAAAATGTTGCGATATTTAAACACATAGTGCAAGAATGTAAATCGTGTCCTAATTTGGGGACCTCTTTATGCCCGAGGTAGGCCTAGCGACAAATTGATTTGGAGAACTTAAAATGCTAAATGCCTCATTTTATTGATAAAAAGTAGACGAATCCCAAATCGACACTAAATAACAGGAAATGAAAATCACTAATGGCCATTGGCCTTTTACATTCATAAAGCGAAAAGATAAACTCCTATCTATTTGGTCCCAGAAGGACCTTCCTCAGGTTGAATGCTCTCATTGATCATATCCTCCAGTTCGCGTAGGTTCACCAGTAAAAATACCTTGGCCGGGTGTTCTCCTTCGTTTCCCTCAGCGTTCTGGCAGTCAGTGACTCTCTTCCTCACTTTTCCTTCTAATTCCAGCAGACTGTATTCCAAATATTCCAACTTTTTGCTAGCTCTGGTGGCCCTCTCTTTCCACTTATTGATTTGGTCATCTGATGGAAGACTTCTCCACCAGTCTAGCAAGAGTGGGGTCATGCTAACCATTCCGAAACTAGGGAACTCGTTCTTCATTTTCTACAAAACAAAAGGGTTAAGACCATACCCCTACCGGACACGACTATTTAACATCAACAATTAGCATGAAGCATTTAGTTCTCCAAATTAATGCACAGAACGTGGTAGTGTCCATTTGGGTTTTGGGGAAACCCAGTGGACTTTGGACAAGGCTATCTTAAAGAGTCATTATGCGGACAACATAATTAACTCGGCTAGGTTTGACCATGATGCATGCATAGTTTAAACAGAGTAAGGTTTCTATGGGTTTTTAGACTGGTACCCTTGAGCGAACAACTCAAGGGGGAAAAAACAGAGCAACAAAGTCATGGATTTAGCACTATGAGCCCCAAGGTGGGTTCAAAAGTAGAACTTCTGGCAAACTCCTTTAAAGATGCTTAAATAATATAAACGTGCCCAAACCTCACTGATTGCTATTACAAAGGATGAAGGATTACCTGAAATGTAGAAAACACCAAAATACAGCAAAATGAAGTGAAATTCCAGCACAAATGACAGCCAAAAACATCAACAACCAGCAGCAAATCAGCAACTTTTAACCCGAGAAACAGCCCAAAAAAGTCCCTTAAACTTAGTAACTTTAAAAGAAAAAAGATCCCAGCAATCAACTTCAACACTCTTATGCTTTTGAAAGGTTTTGCTCACAGAGAATTCAATCACAAAAGCTCACCACTTTCAGCTTACTACTAAGTGTTTAGATCCTACTTTGACTCTCAAAGTTGTGTCTTTTTAATGTATAAAAGATGTCTTTTTCAAGTGTGTTCAAGAACTTCAAAGATGTTATCAAAGTATGTGTGTCTTTTTTAGAGTCAAAAGATCTCTAGAAGATGTGTAAAGACCTCACCTTTATATGAGAGGAGGAGGACTCTTAGGACAGATTTTATTTTGCCAAAAATCTGTCCAAAACGATGATTTTTTGACGAAAAATCCGTCCAAACCCACAATTTTGGTTAATGAATAGTTTTTCTTACCAATAGTGGACAGAATTTTGGAGTATTGTATTCCAAAATAGTCCGCAATAGTAAAAGCAACCAAACAAAGAACCCTACACTCAAGTATTCTCTTTTCTTTTCCTTTTCTCTTAATTTCTCAAACCAAATTCAAAACTAACTAGTCCACAAAGAGAACCCAGATTCAATCTAGTTCAAATAGTTAGTAATTCGAATAAGATTAGTTAAGAGTCAACTAGTAGGAATTAAACAAGACTGAACCATATAATTACTTATACTAAATAACTACTTCGATCTCAATCTAGTTAATTAGGACTAATACCAGATCTTTGAATACACAAACTACTAACTTAAACTAAAACATGACAACGTAGGAAAGACAAACTCGAAACTACAATCCAATAGGTGATTTAAGCTTAACGACTGAACGAAATCAATACAACTCAACCATACTAACTAAACAATTGTTCTAGATTATTAGAAAGAGTAATTACTCAACTAATCACAAAGTTAAACTACATGTCGAGCTACTGAAACGATAAACAAGAAACTAAACATATATTCTTTGAGAAATTGAACTACTGCTTCAAACTATTAAGATGCAAAAATCAAATAACCGAAGCTAAACTATTAACTACCACTACTAATCAAACTTGGAAGATTATAATTAAGCAAAAAAATCAAAAATAATATTATACAAAGTAGTCGATCTATCATTATTAGAACTTAAACCTAAACAAAACAATCAAATCGAATAAGAAAAACTGAAAATCTAAGACAAAGAGAAAGGGATTAGGAATTTTACCAAACTCGAGCACTCGGGCAATGGCGAGACAGTGGCAGTGGTTGCGATTCGAGAAGTGTTCGATCCCGAGCAAGCTCTTATTGTTGATAAAGACTGAAACATTTAAACTCTAGTGAACCGGAGTTCAGTTTCAATGTAATCAACAATAAAATCTCGCTCTAGGTCGGAATATAGACAAAAACAAAGAGATTCACCATTTTTGGTGACTGTCGGTGATCCGCCGGAATCTATTCGCTGGAATTTCGGGTCGAGGCCAAGTCCGTTGGTAGCCCACATCGAGCTCTATACATCCATGTGGGTATTAGGTAGAGGAGATGGCTCAATCTTCACGATTTTAAGAAAAAAATGGGTTATGAGGTTTCTTAGATCTAAAAATCATGGAATTTGAGTGGGTTTGGAGAGATTTAGGTTGGAAATTTAGAAAGAGGAGGTGGAAGGGAGTGTATGGTAATGATTTGGGGGTGTTTGGAGGTGCTTGTCACGACCCGGATTTTCCGCCCTGGGGAGTCGTGATGGAGCCTACTAATGAAAGCTAGGCAAGCCAACCGTTTGAACAAATTACCTTTTTCCCTTTTTAATTCTTTAACCAATGTGAATCAATAGTTTATAAACAACAGAAATTAAAACAAGCGGAAAAAAACAATTAAACTATTTAAATAATTCCAACATGATTTCTTAAACAAAAACTACCTAGAACTGGTGTCATAACTCCACGGACAGTCTAAGAATTCTACAAACAAGGTCCGAAAAATAAGTGCAACATTGTTTCTAAATTACATAAGTGAAACAGGAAGAAAAGATAGAGGGAGATGCCAGGGCCTGCGGACGCCTACATGACTATCTTGGATCTCCGTATGCACTGAAGGCAGCCACCCAAGCTAAGGTCCAAAATCTGTTGCGCCGGGATCTGCACACAGTGCAAAGTGCAGTATCAGCACAACTGACCCCATGTGCTAGTAAGTGCCTAGCCTAACCTCGGCGAAGTAGTTACGAGGCTAGGACCAGACTACTAAACAAACTTGTGTAGTTAAATCATATACAACAGAAAGTAGAAGTAGGAATATACAGTTAAGGATGGGAGGGGGAAACATGATGTGGGAGAAGCATCAATTCATAATAGAAAGACAGCAAGTAATTACGAGGAACACCATATCTCAATTATTAACAAGAACCAGAAATCAAACAAATGCACGACATCACCCTTCGTGCTTTTACTCTCGTCCTCACCATAAGAATCAATATAAACTGCACGGCATCACCCTTCGTGCTTTTACTCTCATCCTCACCATAAAATAGATATAATCGGCATAGAATTGTACATCGTGCGGCATGGCATCACCCTTCGTGATTTAGACTCTTCCTCACAAAAATCATACACGGCATCACCCTTCATGCTTTAATACTCTTCCTTACTTAAACAAAAAATCACAAGCAATAAGGTAAGGAAATAAATAAAATTGCAATAAAATCCCGGCAAGGGAACAATAGTTCAACAATCAAATTCCGGCAAGGGAACAATGTCAAAAGCATCAACATCCCGACAAGGGAGATAACATTAAAAGCAACAACATCCCGGCAAGGGAGACAATATGATAATTCTCTTCTCTTTTTCACTTTTACTTCACAACTCACTTCACAACTTGAGTCAATGTTCTATAAGGTTCAATTTCCAATTATACTTCCACAATTCCTTATACAACTTGAGCCAACGCTCTTCAATACTCAAATACCACTATTACTTCAACAAACTTTACTCAACAATAGAAATCATCACAAAAAGACATGAACAATACAAACAGAGTCAAAATAATCATAATATAAGACTCACGGGCATGCTTGACACCAACATATAGATACTCATCACCATGCCTATACGTCATACTCAACAAATAACACATAGCAAATAGGATACAACTCCTAATTCCCCAAGCTAAGGTTAGACCAAACACTTACCTCGATGCCATGAACACAATTCAAGTCTCAACTATCGCTTTACCTCTTGATTCCACCACCAATTCGCTCGTATCTAGCCACAAGTTACTTAATTACATCAATAAATGCTAAATGAATCAATTCTAATGCATGAAGATAAGTTTTCTAAAGTTTTTCCCAAAAAGTCAAAAATCGCCCTCGGGCCCACATGATCAAAACCCGAGGTTCAAACCAAAACCCGATTACCCCTTCCCCCACAAACCCAAATATATAATTTGTTTTGAAATCGGACCTCAAATCGAGGTCCAAATCCCCAAAATTTGAAAAGCCTATGTTCTACCCAAAACACCCAATTTCCCCCATGAAAATCATTGATTTTGAGATGAAATCATGTGAAAAGATGTTAAAGATTAAAGAAAACAAGTTAGAAATGACTTACAATTGATTTGGAGGAGAAGTTGTCTTTGAAAAATCGCCCAAGAGTGTTTTGGTTTTGAAATGGTTTGAAAAATGGAAGATTTTTGGCTAAGTTACAAATTTGCAGGTCGCAGATGTCGCAATTGCGACCAGGGTTCGCAATTGTGAACCCTTAAGGAACCTGCTACCTTCGCATTTGGGATCATATGTTCGCAATTGCGAACTCACATTTGCGAAGGTGGTGTCACATTTGCGACCACTGGCTTCTACTGAAGGCAACGTATTTGCGATGTGTACCTCGCATTTGCGAGGTAATGCTGGCCCTGGGCTTTTTGCATTTGCGACATAACTCTCGTATTTGCGAGCCAGGCTTCGCAAATGCGAAGCCTGCAGGCCTGCAATATACCAGCTAAAAACCTGCAACTTCCTAAATCCAAATTTCACTATGTGGCCTATCTAAAACTCACCCGAGCCCTCGAGGCTCCAAACCAAACATGAACACCAACCTAAAACATCATACGGACTTGCTCGTGTAATCAAATCCTCAAAATAACATCAATAACCATGAATTTACCACCAAAATCAAAGGAAATCGTATGAACTTTCAAGGTTCCAAATTTTCCAACTAAAGTTCCGAATCACGTCATTTCAAGTCCGTTTCTTACCAAATTTTATAGGCTCAACTTAAATCATACATAAGACTGTACTGGGATCCAAAACCAAAATACGGGCCCGATACCAATAGTTTCAAACATAAACTCTTTTCTTTATTTCATAAATAATTCAGTAAAACAATTTCTTTCAAAAATTCATTTCTCGAGCTTAGAACCTTGGAATTCGATTCCGGGCATACGCCCAAGTCCTATATTTTCCTACGGATCCTCCGGGACCGTCAAATCATGTGTCCGTTTACCCAAAATGTTGATCGAAGTCAACTTAAATTAAATTCTTAAAGGCCAAATTAATATTATTATCACATTTTCACATAAAAGCATTCCGGATATATGCCCGGACCATGCACGCAAATCGAAGTGAGGATAAGAGAGGCTTCTAAGGCCTCGGAACGCAGAATTTACGGGTGGAGCGGGGGGATTAGGTCATAGAGTGAGAGAGGGTGAGAAGAGAGAGGAAGAAGAGGGGAATTAAGGGGAAATGGGGCCAAATTATGGGAAATTATGGGTTTAAATACCTGGGTGGGAGATAGATAAGGGCCGTTGGATCAATAAAATTGGACGGATGAGATTAGATCTTAGATTTACTTATCAAAACTACGTAGTTTAGGTATGAAACTACGTCGTTTCGTGATCTACTAGCAGCCCTATTTGGACTAGATCTGAGCTCTTTAGGCTTCTAATTTTGGGCTAATTTTGGCTCAATTTCAATTAAAATATACTAGCGCAATCTCTTAACCCCCTAACTATCTTATTTAGTCCTAAAGAAAATATACAAGTAGAAAGAAAAATCTTTTTGGTATATATAACTTAAAGATGCAAACTAAAATATACAAATAAAAGGTAAAAAATATTTTTGGTATTTTTAATAAAGGAAGGAAAATAAAATGCATAAATAACTACAAATCATCCAAATATTAGTATTTGTAAGAGAATTAGAAGCGAGCAAAAATTAGGTATTCATAGCTGCCCCTCTTTGCTCGAGAACATGAAGAGTTTTCATGCAAAGAAAAGTGAACGCCATGGCTAATTTTTGCTCATATATCACTCCAATGAAAGCATTTTATGAAAAAAGTGACTGAACCTTACTTCTGAGGTTGCCTACATATCTTTGGCTATAAAGTAATCAGGTCTGTGTAGTTCTGAAAATTTTTGATAGCTGGGACTACCAGACACTGGAGTTAAGACTACTACTGTTGTTGTTGTTGTTATTGTTACTCGCTTCTTACATCAAAAGAAAAAGAGGAGAGCACTACATATGTCTGCAAATTAAGAGTACAAAATTCCTATCTATGTGTCTTTTGGAGTCAAATCTTGATTCTTGACCTGCTCGCTTGTGTTGACCTTAGATTGGATCTTGATGCCTTTTTGAAGAAAAGATTATGGATCATTCTCGATTTCTTGATTTCCTGCTCAGAACTTGAAAAGATGAATCTTGAGAAGCCGAGTTGTTGACACCTCATCGAAACTAACTCCAACTGTCTTATGATCAACAATCTTCTTTCTTCTGATGAGAACTGAAATTGCCAGCTTTAAACTCTACAATATGTGTTTTACGGCAGGGTCCTGCAAAGCCATCAAAAATGAAAAAAATAAACAAAATTTTTCTGCCTCAGTCTGCCACTAGGAAAATTTTGTGAGTTATTAGAGAAAGCTTTAAATTATCTAATTCACTGAAAGGAAGACAAAGACAGTAGTATAAACTACTATGTGAAGATATGCCACCACGGGGTAGTACCTAGTGTTACCAAAGGGAATGGAATTAGAGGATGTTACCCTGTATTACTGAAGGTAAACACAACCGGGGGTTAACACCATGTATTACCAAAAAAGAGTGTAGTTATGGGTTGGTATCATGTATAACTAGGAAGTAAAGTGACCAGGGGTTGGTACCCTGTGCTAGTAAAGAGAAATGTAACCAAGGATTGGAGCCCTTTATAACTAGGAAGAAATGTAACTAGGGGTTAGAGCCTTGTGTTATTGATAAAGTGTTGAATCCCTCTAGACGAAAAGGTTCTACCTGAGTTAAGCTATGAAAACAACCTGAGCGAAGAGTACTTCTAACCGACAATATGAGTTGGATCCCCTTAGGTGAAAAGATTCTACCTGAGTTAAGCTACGTAAAACAACCTGAGTAAAGAGTACATCTACCCGAATCTATGAGCTGGATCCCTCTAGACGAAACAGTTCTACCTGAGTTAAGCTACGTAAAACACTCGGAGCGAAGAGTACTTCTACCTGGAACTATGAGCTGGATCCCCCTAGACGAAATGGTTCTACTTGAGTTAAGCT
Source organism: Nicotiana tabacum (assembly GCF_000715075.1). Taxonomy (NCBI): domain Eukaryota; kingdom Viridiplantae; phylum Streptophyta; class Magnoliopsida; order Solanales; family Solanaceae; genus Nicotiana; species Nicotiana tabacum. The sequence goes on from NW_027438615.1 coordinate 28,115, forward strand.
AAGTAAAAAAAACTTGAGCGAAGATTACTACTACCCGGAACTATGAGCTGGATCCCCCTAGGCGAAACAGTTCTACCTGAGTTAAGCTACGTAAAACACCTTGAGCGAAGAGTACTTCTACCCGGAACTATGAGATGGATCCCCCTAGGAGAAACGGTTCTACCTGATTTAAGCAAAGTAAAACAACCTGAGCAAAGATTACTTCTACCCGAAACTATGAGCTGGATCCCCCTAGGCGAAACGGTTCTACCTGAGTAAAGCTACGTAAAACACCCTGATCGAAGAGTACTTCTACCCGGAACTATGAGCTGGATCCCCCTAGGAGAAACAGTTCTACCTGAGTTAAGCAAAGTAAAACAACCTTAGCGAAAATTACTACTACCCGGAACTATGAGCTAGATCCCCCTAGGCGAAACGGTTCTACCTGAGTTAAGCTAAGTAAAACACCTTAAGCAAAGAGTACTTCTACCCGGAACTATGAGCTGGATCCCCCTAGGAGAAACGGTTCTACCTGAGTTAACAAAGTAAACAACCTGAGCGAAGATTACTTCTACCCGGAACTATGAGCTGGATCCCCCTAGGCGAAACGATTCTACTTGAGTTAAGCTACGTAAAACACCCTGAGTGAAGAGTACTTCTACCCGGAACTATAAGCTGTATCCCCCTAGGCGAAATGGTTCTACCTGAGTTAAGCTACGTAAAACAACCTGAGCGAAGATTACTTCTACCCGGAACTATGAACTGGATCCCCCTAGGCGAAACGGTTCTACCTGAGTTAAGCTATGTAAAACACCTTGAGCGAAGAGTACTTCTACCCGGAACTATGAACTAGATCCCTCTAGGCGAAATAGTTCTACCTGAGTTAAGCTATATCAAACAACCTGAGCGAAGATTACCTCTACCCGAAACTATGAGCTGGATTGCCCTAGGCAAAACAGTTCTACCTGAGTTAAGCTACGTAAAACACCTTGAGCGAAGAGTACTTCTACCCGGAACTATAAGATGCATCCCCCTAGGCGAAACAGTTCTACCTGAGTTAAGCTATATTAAACAACCTGAGCGAAAATTACTTCTACCCGAAACTATGAGCTGGATTGCCCTAGGCGAAACAGTTCTACCTGAGTTAAGCTACGTAAAACACCTTGAGCGAAGAGTACTTCTACCCGGAACTATGAGCTGGATCCTAGGCGAAATATTTCTACCTGAGTTAAGCTATATTAAATAACCTAAGCGAAGATTACTTCTACCCGATACTATGAGTTGGATCCCCCTAGGCAAAACGGTTCTACATGAGTTAAGCTATGTAAAACAACCTGAGCGAAGAGTACTTCTACCTGAAACTATGAGCTGGATCCCCCTAGGCGAAACAGTTCTACCCTGAGCTAAGCTATATAAAACACCCGGAGTGAAGAGTACTTCTACCCGAAACTATGAGCTGGATCCCCCTAGGCGAAACAGTTCTACCTGAGTTAAGCTAAGTAAAACAACCTGAGCGAAGATTAATTCTACCTGGAACTATGAGCTGAATCCCCCTAGGCAAAATGGTTCTACCTGAGTTAAGCTACGTAAAACACCTTGAGTGAAGAGTTCTTCTACTCGGAACTATGAGCTGGATTCCCTAGGCAAAACGGTTCAACCTGAGTTAAGCCAAGTAAAACAACCTGAGCAAAGATTACTTCTACCCGAAATTATAAGCTGGATCTCCCTAGGCGAAACGGTTCTACCTGAGTTAAGCTATGTAAAACACCCTGAGCGAAGATTACTTCTACTCCGAACTATGAGTTTGATCCCCCTAGGAGAAACGGTTCTACCTGAGTTAAGCTACGTAAAACAACCTAAGCGAAAAGTACTTCTACCCGGAACTATGAGCTGGATCCCCCTAGGCAAAATAGTTCTACCTGAGTTAAGCTATTTAAAACACCTTGAGCGAAGAGTACTTCTACCCGGAACTATGAGCTGGATCCCCTTAGGAGAAACGGTTCTGCCTGAGTTAAGCAGAGTAAAACAACCTGAGCAAAGATTACTTCTACTTGGAACTATGAGCTGGATCCCCCTAGGCGAAACGGTTCTACCTGAGTTAAGCTACGTAAAACAACCTAAGCGAATAGTACTTCTACCTAGAAATATGAGCTGGATCCCCCTAGGCGAAACAATTCTGCCTGAATTAAGCTACGTAACTGGGAGGTATGAACAATAGTGATGCATGCTGTAAAAAGAAAAATGGAGATTTTAAGGAGATTACATTGACATTCTTTATTTTAGGATCGACATTCTGCACTGCTTTGTTCCTGCTTCAAACAAAGAAAAATTTATGAGTTTTCAAAGTGGTGGTTGGTTTGTGGCCTTGATGCCATGAGTAGCTTGATTCACGGCCACTACTGTCGAAGAACCGATTCTGTCTGCGTGGTACCGAGATGCTCTACCGCTCTGTATCATTTTCTAGAGACCTTGGCTTTACAATGTTATCCCCAACTATTTTATACCCTGATGTCCATGTTACTGCTACCCTCATCTCTAAGGCAATGCATTTTTTCTTTAAATCAAACTCAACTGTCTTGCACCCAGTATCAGTTTGTGTCCGTAGTGCTTATCAACTTTCCTCTTGAAGTAGGTCTTGCTCATGCGACTTTTTAGTTTCTTTGAAACACTTTGTTCGCTTTATCAAATGAGATCTCAGATGGATTCGTGCCTTTGTCAATGCTATATATGCCCCAAATTATGCTTGATATTACAGGGAAATTGTAGCTAGTTTTGCATCAATTTCTTTGCTTTGCTTTTGATGCAAGAATTAGACCGAAAGGGACCCAAAGAAAAAGTATGGGTAAAAAGAGAATAATAATTGAAAGTGAAAAAGAACTGTGCTTAAACAAAAGGTGTCCCTTTTGGGGAAAGGAATAGGGAGACTTATCTGGAGGTATGTGCCGACTTCAATGAATCATGACATGCATTTTGGACTGGACGCCTAATCCGTTCGAGCTGTCTAATTCTCAAAATCCGTCACAAATGTTCAACTTGAAATTGACTTGGTTGTGCTCATGCCGGAGAATCGAAGACCCTCATTCGGTAGTAGTACCCTTTGTAGGTTTTTGCTAACTAACCTATCTCATTTATTTACTAACAGTCACCTTATGGTGCCCATCTGGGTTTTCACCAATAAGACTCTCTCATTTTTCTGCTCAAAGTCACCTTATAGTGCCCGTACGGGTTTTTACCGATAAGACTCTTTCATTTCTTTTTCTTCTTCTTTTCTTTTATCTTTTTTTTGACTAAGATATGGAATGCAAAAGGTTTCCCAACGCACTTGGCATGGGGACTTCAAACATTCTCAAAAATCAATCAAAATTTCTTGAAAGGTAAAAAGGCGAAATGAACCTTGAATTGAATTACAACTTTTGGAACCGTTTTTTACAGAAAAATCGTAAAATAAAACAAACTTCTGCCCCAGTTTTAGAGTATTAGGAATATGTATTTTTTGTTGTGATGGGACCGAACCCAGGGTAGGCTACCTACATATCCTTTCGGAATCAGGTCGGACGTAGTTCAATGATTCAGAAGAAAAAAATATGTATTTTTTTTCCTTTTTTCTTTTTTTTTTACAAGTACACAGGTTCCAGAAGGTGCAAAACAAAGAAGACAAATACAGCTCAAAATGGTTAACAAAAGAGTGACACTTATTTGGAATAGTGAGCAAATGATAGCCTTCTTCATCTCGATTTGAGAAAATCAATGCGTGAAAGTTCTACAATGGGCATATATCATACATAATATCTTTTGACCACATCTGCATTAATAGTTATGTCTGGTACCCATCCTTCTTCATCTACCAAGTTCAAGGCCCCTTTTGGTAACACTTTCTTGATGATGTAGGGTCTTTGCCAATTTGGGGCAAACTTTCCTTTAGCTTCTACCTGGTGTGGAAGAATGCATTTTAGAACAAGTTGGCCTACCTCGAAGTGCCTTGGATGTAATTTCTTATTGTAAGCGCGTGCCATTCTTTGCTGGTATAATTGGCCAAAACACGTTGTTGTTAGCCGTTTTTCATCAATCAACATTAGTTGTTCTAATCGGGTCTTGACTCCCTCAGTGTCTTCAATATCCAATTCCACAATGATTCGGAGAGAGGGAATTTCGAATTCTATTGGTATTATAGCTTTAGTTCCATATACAAGCAGATAAGGAATTGCACCAATAGATGTGCGAATAGTCGTGCGGTATCCTAAAAGAGCAAAAGGCAACTTTTCATGCCATTGCCTGGAACCTTGGATCATCTTCCTATAAATCTTCTTGATGTTCTTGTTCGGCGCTTCAACGACTCCATTGGCTTTTGTCCGGTAAGGGGTAGAATGGCGATGCATGATTTTAAATTGTTCGCATACATCCTTCATCAAATAACTATTTAGATTGGCTGCATTGTTAGTGATAATTGTCTTTGGGATACCAAAGCGACAGATGATGTTGGAATGAACAAAGTCTACCACTGCTTTCATGGTGACTGCTTTGAAAGTGACAACCTCCACCCACTTGGTGAAGTAATCAATTGCAACCAAAATAAATCTATGCACATTTGAAGCCTTTGGATCGATTGTCCCAATAACATCCATTCCCCAAGCAACGAAAGGCCAAGGAGAGGACATGGGATGCAACTCCGAAGGAGGCGAGTGAATCAGGTCACTATGAATCTGGCATTGGTGACACTTGCGAATAAAACTGAAGCAATCTCACTCCATAGTAAGCCAATAATACCCTGCCTGCAGAATCTTCTTCGCCAAAACATATCCATTCATGTGAGGTCCACTTGCCCCCAAATGCACTTCGCTCATGATCCGCTCCGCTTCTCTGGCATCTATGCATCTCAACAAGTTTACATTTGGGGTCCTCTTGTACAGAATTTCCCCATTTAGGAAGAAACCACTAGCGAGTCGCCTTATAGTTCTTTTTTGATCTCCTTTGGCATGCTCTGGATATTCTCTTGTTTTCAGGAATCATTTTATGTCATGATACCATGGTTCTCCATCTGGTTCTGTCTCAATTATATTGCAATAACCGCGTTGATTCTGAACTTGGATTTCTAGTGGATCAATATGAGTGTTGCCTCGATAAGGGAGCATCGAGGCTAAAGTAGCCAAGGCATCGGCTAGCTCGTTGTGAAACCTGGGAATGTACTTGAACTCGATGGATTTGAATCTTTTGCTCAAGTCTTGCACACATTGTCTGTATGGAATAAGCTTGATGTCTCGAGTCTCCCATTCTCCCTGGGCTTGTCGGATAAGCAAGTCGGAATGTCCCATAACCAATAGTTCGTGCACATCCAGATCGATGGCCATTTTCAGACCCATGATACAAGCTTCGTATTCTGTCGTATTATTGGTACAGAAGAATCGAAGTCGAGCCATTTCAGGGTAATGATGTTCAATATGTGAGATGTGGATTGCCCCGATCCCAACTCCTTTGATATTGACAGCCCCATCAAAATACATTTTCCATATAGGGTTATCGTCTGGAACTACTTCCTCTATTAAGTTGACCTCTTCATCTGTGAAGTATGTTCTAAGTGGCCTGTACTCATCATCAACTGGATTCTCTACCAAATGATCTGCCAAAGTTTGTGCTTTCATCGCGGTGTGAGTGACATAGACGATGTCGAACTCTGTGAGCAGGATTTGCCATTTTGCGAGCCTGCCACTGGGCATTGGCTTTTGGAAGATGTACTTGAAAATATCTATTCTGGATATGAGGTAAGTAGTGTAGGCCAAAAGATAATGTCTCAGCTTCTGAGCGACCCAAGTCAAGGCACAACATGTCCTTTCTAAAAGGGTGTACATAACCTCATAATTGGTGAACTTCTTGCTCAAATAATAGATTGCCTATTCCTTTTTGCATGTTGCATCATGTTTCCCCAGAACGCATCCAAAGGAATTATCCATCACTGATAGATATAAAAACAAAGGCCTACCAGGTTCAGGTGGGACCAGTACAAGGGGTTTTGACAGATAATCTTTGATCCTGTCAAAAGTTTTTTACCAATCGTCCATCCACTTGATAGCGGCATCCTTTTTCAAGCAACTTAAAGATGGGCTCGCACGTGGTTGTGAGCTGAGCAATGAACCTACTAATTTAGTTCAACCTCCCGAGCAAACTCATGACTTCTTTTTTGTTCTTCGGGGGTGGCAGATCTCGAATGGACTTTATCTTAGATGGATCCAATTCAATGCCTCTCCGGCTGACTATAAAACCGAGGAGTTTCCCAAATGGAACGCCAAAGGCACACTTGGCTGGATTAAGCTTAAGGTCATACCTTCAATGTCGTTCAAAGAACTTAATAAAATCATACACGTGATCAGCCTGTGTCTTTGATTTTATGATGACATCATCGACATATACTTCAATCTCTTTGTGCATCATGTCGTGAAAAATGGTGGTCATGTCCCTCATGTAAGTTGCCACTGCATTCTTTAAACCGAATGGCATGACCCTGTAATAATAAGTACCCCATGTAGTGGTGAAAGTGGTCTTTTCTGCATCATCCTCATACATTAGAATTTGGTGGTACCTTGCATAGCAATCCACAAACGATTTTATCTCATGCTTTGCGCAATTATCTATAAGAATGTGGATATTTGGTAAAGGAAAATTATCCTTTGGACTTGCTTTATTCAGGTCCCTATAGTCAACACAGACTCTGGTCTTTCCATCCTTCTTCGGCACAAGCACAACATTCGCCACCTAGGTGGTGTATCAGACAGCTCTGACCATATTGGTGCTCAATTGCTTCATTATTTCCTCTTTGATTTTTTCACTCATGTCTGTTTTAAATTTTTGTTGTTTTTGTTGGAATGGTGGAAAATTAGGATACGTAGGAAGATTATGAACCACTAGATCAACACTTAAACCCGGCATATCATTGTAAGACCAAGCAAACACATCTCTGTATTCAAATAAAAGTTAAATCAAGGCATCTCTGGTTTTTTGTTCAGTGTGAATGCTTATCTTCGTTTCTCTGACTTCTTCATGACTTCCGATATTAATAGCTCGGTTTCATTGAGGTTGGGCTTAGGCTTATTTTCAAATTGTTCCAACTCTTTTTTTATTTCCTCAACAACCTTATCTTCATCATATTCAACCTCTTGATGCATTATTTCGATACTAGACAGCTTTTTAAGATCTGGATCTGAATTCCCCATGCATGTCATGTTATTAAAGCCGACATTAACAAAACTGAAATGGAAATAAAATGACAGGAATTAGGAAAAAGAAAATATACAAAACTTAATACGAAACTGAGCTGCATTTCATTGAATTCGAAAGGATAGAAGGGTTAACATCAAAACAAAACAATCATATTGAGATGTTTGGATTACAACCCTGAAAGTAACCCAAAATACAAAAAAGAGACTGCAAAATCAAACTACCAAGACTCCTTCCTTGTGGGGAGAGGAGTTGCTTCCTAGTTGGTAAGCATGGTGTCTGGGTCAATTAGTCGCATATCGGCACGACTATTGCCTTCACCATCCTGGATCATATTCACTTCAGAAAACATCTAGCTGAGGCCATGGAAAATTTCATCAATATTTGTATGCTCCAAGGAATTTTGACCCTCTTGGAGTTGTGGCTTGACAAAAGTGTAGAAAATGTGAGGGATAGGTTGTTGCAAGACCCATCCATGCTTTTTGCGGTGCTTGACTTTGTTTTCGTCTGCTTGTGTCGGCCTGAAGCCTAAGCCAAAAGTACCCTAGTTACTAAATGGATAAATAGGCTTCGAAATTCCTTGCAATGATGCTCCCAAGCCTTTTCCTGGCTCATAACCTTGTCTCAACATAACTGCAGCCACCATTACAGATGTGGCGGAAAGACGAGGACGCAGAATGGGCTTTCCTTCCTCAACATGGTCCATAACAACCACTTCAAAAGCCTGATGGACAATGGACTCACACCTTACCTTGGCCTCAATACAGGGGATTAATGGGTCTTTATAAATGGAAGACTCGTCTTCCCCGTGAACAATAATTTCTTGCATGTCATGTTCAAATTTGAGCATCTGATGCAAGGTGGATGGCACAGCTCGGGCCGTATGGATCCATGGCCTTCCAATAATAAAGTTATAAGAAATGACCATATCCACTACTTGGAGGACAATCTCAAAGTCAACCGGCCCAATCGTCAGGGTGAGGTTGATTTCCCCAATGGTATCTCTCGCTGAGCCATCAAAAGCCTGGATGCGAACATTGTTGGGTCAGATTCTGTCTGTATTGATCTTCATGGTTTGCAAGGTATAGAGAGGGCATATATCTACACTTGAGCCTCCATCAACCATGACTCGTTTTACATAATGCCTCTCACATTTGACCATTAAGTGAAAAGCCTTATTGTGCCCGGCTCCCTCCTTGGGAAGTTCATCATCAATAAAGGAGATTCTGTTCACCTCAAAAAATCTGTTGGCCATCTTCTCTAATTGATTCACTGTGGTCTCCTCTGAGATATGTGCCTTGTTCAGGACCTTGATTAGTACATGGGCATACTCTTTGGAATGTATGAGCAGAGATAGTAGAGAGATTTGGGCAGAAGTCTTTCTTAGTTGGTCAATGATTGAGTAATCCTGAACTTTCATCTTTTTCAAAAACTCTTCTGCCTCTGCTTCAGTGACTGGTTTCTTTATTGGCAATTGGCCTTCTCTGATTTGCTTGGCCTTCCTCAACTCTTCTGGAGAGTAACACTTCCCCGATCGAGTCAAACCTCCAGTTTCTTCCACTTCCTCTATGATTTACTTGCCTTTGTAGGTCATCACAGTTTTGTTGTAGTTCCAAGGAATGGTTTTCGTGTTTGTCATAGGGGGTTGCACGGCAGGTTTGATTATGATCGGCTTTGTTATGCCATTCGTACCATCCTAATTCTACTTAGTATTGGGGTGGCCTCCAAGGACATATAACCTTGGTCTTGGAACCTTGGAGCGAACTTCCAACCTTGATATTTTTGGAACAAATAAAGTTTCCTTCTTTGAGCTCTGGGCGCCTTTCATAATCAATGGCACATCTTGGCTGGGACTTACTTCTAGACTTGTTCCTTCTTAAATTGCACCCAATGTCATTTTTGCTCGACCGATCGGCTTGTATTCTTGATCTCGACCAATCATTCCCACAAAATGAACATCATTGTGTACTGGCAACGGGTTGTTTGTCACATTAGGAGGGTCCTCGCCATTCGTCACTATAATTAATTTTTCAGAAATGAGTCTCTCTTTTGCTCTTTTCAGAGTCCAACAATCATCAGTGCTATGCCCCGGGGCACCTGAATGATATTCATATCTAGCATTTGCTTGAAATCCATGTGAATCAGGATCTATATGGTGAGGAGCTATGGGTCCAATCATGCCCATTTGCTTCAGCTTTTGGAATAGACTAGAGTATGATTCGGCCAATAAAGTAAATTTTTCTGCCGGCCTCTACTCTCGACCATAATCCTGCCTGGGATGAGCATTGTAGGGTGCCCAAAAATTTTGTTGCTGAGGTCGGGGGGCCCTTGGAGCTGGTGCCCGTACCTGCTGATTGGGAGGCCGAGCATATGATTGAGCATTGAACACTGTATATTATGGTGGGCCCACAGAGTATTAAGGAATTGGCGGGGGATAATAATGTTGAGGGTAGCTGGATTGCCCCTGCTGAACTTGCACATAAGGGTGTGATGCCCCTCTTTGAACTTCCTTAGATCCTGAAGTCATCATGGACCCTTTATTTCTCTGCTTTCTTTTTGCCAAACCTCCCGACCCATTTTGGATAGCTTGGGTGGTGGCTTTGAGAGCAGCTTGACTTACAATTCTGCCAGTCTTGAGGCCATTTTCGACCATCTCCCCTATTTTGATTGCTTCTGCAAAAGGTCTACCCATCGTGGACATCATGTTTTGAAAGTAATCAGGCTCTTGAGCCTCCAGAAAAATAGTGACCAATTCGTGGTTATCCATTGGTGGCATAACTCTAGCCACTTGCTCCCTCCATTTGATGGCATACTCCCTCAAACTTTCGGTCGGCTTTTTCTTCATGTTGGACAAGGAATTACGATCTGACGCAATATCAATGTTGTACTGAAGTTATTTGACGAAGGCCTAGTCCATGTCATCCAAACATGTCAGTGAGAGATATCTTGGTCAATGAACCATGCGGAAGCTACCCCCACAAGGCTTTCCCCAAAGTAAGCCATCAGCAGCTCTTCCTTTCCTCCTGCACCCCTTAGCAGGTTGCAATACCGTTTCAAGTGGGTGATAGGGTCGCCGTGTCCATCATATTTCTCAAATTTTAGGGTCTTGAACCCTCGTGGCAAATATATGTGAGGTAACATGCATAGACCACTAAATGAAACATTTTTGTGAACACCTAGTCCCTATATGAAGGACTTTTCATTTTCCTGGCCATCTCATCTGGCTCAACCGTCATGGCAGGCTTTTCATTTTCCACTAGTGACTCGTACTGAGGAAACTGATTGTATGGAGCCGAGACCCTGAAAGCCATATTTGAAGAATATTATTGGCCATCATAAGCATGAAATAGTGGCTCATTATTTGGCTTCGTCACAGGAGGTGGTGGCGGGATTGTATATACCGGTGTGCCAGACACGACGAGAAGGGTATTCCTGACCGGTGCAACTGGAGGTCGCATATTAGAGGTACCGAGGGTAGCATGGAGGTTGTAGTTTGGTACATACCCTGGTGGTAGAATGGGATCGCTCGTTGCATGGAGCGGTGGTTGAGTAGCCTAGGGTATGGTGGAAGTTCCCTCTGAGGGACCCTGGGGTGGAGGTTGACCGGAAATCCAAGCTTGATATACATCTGACAGCTGTTGTCTCAATTTTCTTATTTTATCCGACTCTTGCTGAACTGACTGACCCTACGGATTGTCGTTGACCAACTCAATTTCATCACTATTATCCATTACCACCGCTCCCTTAGATCTTGTGAAGTAATGATGTGTTGCTAGCTTCACCACAAACCAACCACCTTAAGCTTACTATATAAGAGGCAACGAATGTGTTAGGGTTAAGCATTTTACAGATAGGAATCACACGTAGATATGTTATGCTCCTAAAATATCACCATCTCTAACATGTTTTTGGAAGGTTTCATGTTTCATTCCGTCTTATTAGCTTGCTGCTTATTGACACTGTTATTTCCTTATCTCTTTTTTTTCGTTTTTTCCTTTCACGCGCCTTATTTTGATCCCTTACTTTAGAGTCATTAAAAAATTATTTGATCGAACCTTTTATGGGTTGCCTACATATCATATTGCCTCATGAATCAGATCATTACGTAGTTCATGTATATGACCATATGTTGTTTTATTTATTTATTTATTTACAAAACAAACATCTTTTTGGTTTATTTTCGAATTTTTCTAAACAAAATCTTTTTCATTGATTTTCAATTAAAAAAATTCTTTTGATACAAGACTCAAAAATCAAGAATTACATAAAGATAAACAAGACCAGACATGACTCAAATAGACTTTTTAGGATAAAAGGCAAAACAACAAGACTCAAACACTAAAAGACTCTTACAGACCCAAAAACAACAAAAGAATAATGAAAAAGGACTGATAACTAAAAGAAGACTTTGATCTCTACAGTAGAATCCACCAGCATCACTGTAATCAAGGCGCTTGTTCCTATGGCTAGCCCTCAATATTGCAGTATATCCTCTCCAAGTCTACAGATATATGACGAGCAACATTCAATGATACTTCTGCAAACTGCTCGAGCGTCATTCCCTGGCAACTTCTGCATGCTCTTGAGGTATATGTGGCTACCTCGAGGATCTTTCCCTTAATGTATTTTTGAGCCACATGCAACTCTTGATTTTGCTGACCACGGGTCTCAGCTAGATCCAGCGCATCACGCTCATAGTCCAAGGCCATATCTCTCTGGCGCCGAACTTCTAGCCATTGCGCTTCTAGCCGATTGATCACCTTTTGGTAGTGGTGTCTTTCTATTTCAAACTCACCGATTTGGCACTCCTTACTTGATTCAACTCTCTCTAACTGATCCCTTAAACCTTTGGTTAGTGGAGCGTAACTCATGCGTTCACGATCATGGACTACCCTGAACTGGGTTTCTCTCTCTTCTTGTTGCTAGGCGGTTGTGACTATGTTCTTCTTTCGAATTTGGGCTTTGAGTACTTCCTTCTCTCATGCCCACTGAGCTTTCTCTTTCTCAAAAGTATCATACATCAGATCCCTGTCTACTTTAACGATGCCAAGCTCTTCTTGCAGTGCTCCAAATTTAGATTCATAACCGTTTTTCATCTCTTCCGCAGCCAGCCCAACACTGTTACGAATCTCAGACTCCCACTCTGCGGTGCTCTTCACAATTATCCCTGGTCTATCTGCGAGAGCATCTTGATTATAGAACCACTCAAGATAAGAAGGATTCAACTCACCCCTTCCTCGATCTGCCACCATGGTGCCACACTCGAGTATCTTAGTGCCATTCCAAATACGCTGAGCATAAGCTTCACGAATGGGATCCTCTTATGTTGCTTCCCAGATAAAGTTTTCCATAGTCACTACCGGGGCACTATTTGTTTATGACCTAACTGACATAGAACTCTTATGGGAACATATGGCTGATAACCTCGAAGCCCCATCAAGATCAAAAACGGATGGCAAGATGACTTATAGATGACATATTTTGCGGTGAACCAAGGATAATTCCATGTGATCTGATCATCTGTTAATGAGTGAAGATATTCTTTCCAATCATTGACACTTTCTGGAAAAATGCGGATCTCTAGCTCACTCTTCAATCTAGCATTATACTGGCGAACATGATTACCCCAACAAGTATGGTGGTCTACCTGATAAGGACGACGGAAAAGATGATCCATGAACCACATCTGGAGCAAGAGGTTGCAACCTTCAAAAAAACCTTTTTCTTCCCAGCACCTGGTCAAAGCATGAAAGGTATTTGCTAACACCATTGGAAGAATGGAGGAATCATTTCTTTTCATCATGGCTATGACTATCCCAGATAACCGAATATTGATCTTCCGATCCTCTCTTGGGAAGACCATGCACCCCAAGAAAGCTACAATGAATGTTTTTCGTCCATGGCCTCGCCATGTGTATTGGTTATGTTTGTTAATCAGCTTCTTCCCATATTGTGAGACCCCCCCCCCCCCCCCGTCATGCCCGTACCTGTCATACAAGAAATCTAGGCAGACCTGCCCTTGCACCACATGTGCTATCTCGGTGTGACTGATCCACATCTGCTCAAGGAACTTGGTAGCAGTAACGTCTTTGGGAGCCAAAAGTCTCTTTGTTCAACTCTTATGCCCCAGATCTGTATATTTAGCGAATTCCTCCAAGGTAGGAGTCATTTCAAACCTATTGAGATGAAACACATTATTCTTCAGGTCCTAGAAATAAACCAAAGCCTAGATGAGTTCTCGTTTGGGCTCAATCTCCATAATGTTTACCAAGTTTTTCAAATAATCTTTGATCTTTCCTTGCTCAAACTCATCCATGTTGTTCCACCATTGCTTCAATAAACTGGGTACTTTGTCGAAAATCTTAAATGGCAAGTGCTCTTCATCTCTCGGCCTCTTCTCACGACTCCCACTAACTGAATCCATATTTTACCTATATAAATAAAATTATGATGTCAAGTCCTAATCTAAACTCAAAGAAATAACACCAAGCATACTTTTGGATAAGACAACAAACAAACTTCTTATGGGAGGAGGGCTAGATTCTAGAAGGATTACTCAGATATCTCGTCGAGGAAACAAAAATGGTCGGACAAAGAACAAAATGATAAAAAATGACGAAGAAGACAAGATGGTTATTTTTATTAAAATGGCTCTTCAGTTCCTCCAAGTAAAGTACTAAGGCAGTCCCGGTAAAAATAATTGAACACATGGATAAGCGGGTTAAAAATAAATTGTCGCGCCCCCTTTTTCCTCGTGGAATCGGGTTCATGACATTTGGAGGGACAACTCGTTCCTTTTGGGAACTGGGTTTGCATTTGAAGAGTCGCCACCTAATGATTTAAGGTGCATTAGGACACCAAAAGAGTTTGATTTGAATAACCAGAGATAGGGTAAGGGCTTGAAATTATTCTAAGGGGAAGGTGTTAGGCACCCCTCAGAATCCACTAGTGTGGTTCCCGGCCAGAAAATAATTGTGAATTGAGATGCAATTAACATATAGACAAATAAGGGTCAAATAGGAGGGGGTTTCACAGAAGGGTTTGAAAATAAACAAAGTTTGGAAGAACAAATAGAAAAGCTAATTTTTTTTAAAAAAAAGAAAAAACTGAAAAGCTAAAGAAATAAGAGGGGGGGGTTCTAGGTTTATTAAAAATATGGATCACCCCACTCAATGTTCGATAATCACTCCTCAGTGAGGGGCTACATATGACATTATCGCATCATATCCATATCTACCCTTCCCACCCCGTTAAGGTATTTAAAGCGCGGAATGGTCTCGATTTAAAGCGCGGAATTGTATGCTATTACCCGTCCCAATCCTATCAGTCCCGGAGGCACTTACGACTACTAATCCTAATAGGAGGGATATTAGGATTATTTTTAGTTTCAAAGGTAAAAATTCTAAGGCGACATACAAAAACACATATTGCATATAAAAAGGGAAAACACATAAGCATATAGGCTCAATTATACCTCCTTAAACAAACACATAAATTAGCATGTCTTACACATACTACTTAGGTCTTATTCAAAAGCATTAAAGACGAGGGAAATGAGATTGTTGAGGCAGTTTTAGTCTATTGCATAACTCAGATAAGAAGTCTGAATCAGACCTGCCTGCTGGTTGTAATGATAAACAAAAGCAAGTTCAGTTTACAGATATTACCCTAAGGCTTGCCTAAGTGTTTAGACGGAGTTTTATAGGCATGATATCTACAGAATTCAGAAGGTGGTAAGATAGTGAGACTCAAAATGAACTATTTGCAATCCTATATGCATACTTGTTAAACTAGTTAAGGACTCAGATTATTAAAAGAGAGGCAGAATTTAAACGAATTGATTACAAGTTCTGCAATTGATGATTACTATTTTTAGATCTGACATTGAGTGAAGCAGATTAGATTCAATTAGAAACTCCTATAAGCATGCTTTCTATACATTGTTGATTTTAAAACCTCATAGATGTGGTGTAGAAACGCAAAAGCCTTATAGACATGGTATCTATATGTAGTTTGAATATGCAGAAGTTGAAAGTACCCTATATGCATGATTTCTATATGAAGTTTGAATATGCAGAACTAGATTATACCTATAGGCATGATTTCTATATGTATTTGAATATGCAGAATTTAGAACATCATATCGGCATGATTTCTATATGTATTTGAATATGCAGAAATATAGCAATCCTTAGGCATAATTTCTACCCCTTTTGCATACATAGTTACCCACCATTATCACTAACCAGCCCCAAGTATTTATTACAAATTATTACAAGCTAGAATGAACAAAATCACATTAGAAAAAGTTAAAAAAGTACAACCAGAGGAGGCCTGATTCTTGACTTCCTCTCTGAGTTATGAGATAGACCAACTCAAAAGAACATTGATCCAAAGCCTTTCTCAATTTGAGTGTGTCAGAGTTCCCTAAGATCCTCAATGGGACTTCGGGTAGTGCTCACACCAATATTATATCATCAGAATGGGGACAAGTGCGGTGTGGAAGGGCCATCCCTCAAGTGTCCAAGTTCAGAGGGAGCTCAATGGATCCCAAAGCAAGGCTCACAAGAGGGGGGCAGAACTTAAAGTCTAAGAGAGAGTGCAAGTGCAGAAACAGAGTTCTAAGGGGATAAAGGAGAGGGAAATAGCCACAAGCAAGTTTATAAATTTACACAAAAGGGTTCAGGGGGGTAGGGAAGTTGCAAAGGGGGGTCAGCTTTGGGCATGCACAACAATGGAGATGCTGGAATGCCTACAAGCCTACCAAAACATACAGCAGCAGAGAATCATAGAGGTTAGGATCCCAGGGATCAAGGTTGAGTCATGGACAATAATATTCAGTACTGTCATGACTCAAGAAAACCATAGCATCAAACACATTGGGGTAGGAGTTTGGGATTCATAATAAATTCAGAACAGGCAGAAAGGAAATTATAGCAAGCTAAAACAAGTACTGAACTGCACACCAGCAATAGACAGACAAGAGGGTAAAAGCATTAAGTAAACACATTGTTATGAGACTGAAAATTTAACCGGAACATACCAGTTCAAAGAAGCAAAATACAGTAAAAGCAGGTAGCAGAACTTTGAAGACTGGCCACAATACTAGTAACAAGAGAGAATGCTTTTTCAGTGTGAGTGTGAGATCATGAAACTTAGTGTGTTTGTGTGTCTGTGTGTTAATGAAAAGCCATGTATTTATAGTGTGAAAACAGGCAAAAAATAAGGCAAGAAAATAATTTTGGAACTGTGTACCAATTAAAATCAATCAGTATAAGAACTTCCTTTAATTAAGGAGTTAAAATCAAATGATAACATGCAATTGCTAAATAAGGAAAGAAATCACATAGGGCTGAATATGACCAATAAGGAAGTATCTCGAGTACACAGTAGGTAATAGAGGCTAGGTTCATTAGATTCTAATCAAGGAAAGGTCTGTAAGAATACAATACAAATGTAATCAAGGTAAGGGGATTAATCAAATTGAGCAAAAAAGGTAGGGGTCAAAATTTCAAAGGAAAGTATTCAAATAGGTCCAAGAGACAGGGAAATCAATACAAAAAGGAAAGAATCAATTACATGAGTGCAATCAGAATTACACAAAGAGGTTTGAAATCAGTCCACAATCGAGGGTTATTTTGAGAGGAAAATTTAACATATAAAAGAGTGCATAAACATTAGGCATGCGAGGCTGAACTCATGACAAAGGGAATAATCACATGACAGTCACATAGGTCAATTTCACCAACATTAGTAATAGAGAAAGGGGAGAGTATCAGAAGCATGCAAAAGGTCAAGTAGAGAGCCTTTCTGAAAACTGTAGTCCAGTTCCAATGATCACATCAAGCAACAGAAGTTGAAACAAAGATTTCGAAACTCAGTTGAGCAATAGATGAAACAACTTCAGAAACTCGAATAGGACCAAAAAAATAGGGTTTTCAAACCAAACAAGTTCAGAGATGAGAAACTAGCAAATCACATAGAAAATAGTCTCCAGACTCGAATAAACCCAAAGTTTTAGGGTTTTTACCATCAATCGAGTCATAGAGATGAAAAACAAGCAATCGAACAAATACTAACACGAAAATATATTCAAAAACCTCAAAAGGAACTAATACTTTTAACATGCACACTCCAGTAGAAGAACAACATAAAGAACACCGTAGAACATGTTAAAAATCAGAAAAGCTTCGAAATAATTTAACAAAAACCCTAAATCGGAAAAGGTAAAGAGGTTTCGAAAGCAGAGTTTTGAAAGAAACTTTGAGAAAATGTTTAAAAGCTTAGAGTAAACACAGATCTACAACGGATCTAAAAGAATCGGAAGAAACCTCGAAGGTTTGGATTCTAGAAGAACCAGATGGTGAGAAAGGCTTGGAAAGTCATTGATATAAGCAGGAGAAGTCAAGATCAGGCTTGAATAGCCATGGCTGGCTGGAGCAAGGTCGGCGACAGTCATAGAACTGAAGTCAACCCAGGTCTGGACCAAAACTTCTTCAAGGTCCGGCCTTGAAAACATGATCATCAGGCAGGTAGAAGTCATAGGAGGTAGATACAGGCCTTTAATGGCTTTGGAAGCCATTGATTTAGGCGATTTTAGGGTGGTGGTTGAAGGTGGCGGCTAGGGTTTGAGAGGGAGTTTGAGAGAGAATTGGGAGAGAAGGGGGAATTCAAAGGCGGCTGCAGATGGAAAGTGATTAGGGTTAGGGGGCAGTTGGGAATTGAAAAAGGAAAGGTTTAATGTGAGCCGTTGATCTAAGTGATCAACGGCTGGGATTAAAAAGGGAACCGGGCGGGTTATTTAAAAGGGTCATGGGCCGGGTATATTAGTACTTGGGTCAGGGTAATTGGGCCTCAGGTCGGGTCTAATTAGAGGTTCAGATCTAGCTAAAATTGAAATGCAAATGGGCTAACATTTAAATAGCCATTTTTCCCTTATTTATTTTATAAAAAATAATAAAATAGTTTCTGGAAATAAATTAAAAGTACTAAAATTAATAAAAATACATAATTATCAAACGAAAAATACTGGGGTCAATTTTATAAATATAATTATAATTAAATCTTAAAAGAGGCCAATATTGCAATTATATGCAATTTAGTTTTTAAAATATTAAATAAATTTGTAAAAATATGCAAAAATTATATTAGCTATATTTTAGTATAAATATGAGAATCCAATAAATTAATCACCAAAAATAATAATTTCAGAGATAATTATTAGGTTTTTCTTGATAAAATAGGGCAATAAATTGATTTAAAAATCTTTAAAAATTAAGGAAAAATAATAAAACGTTTGGAAATACTTATATATGCATACATATGCTATTTTAAAAGTATTTTGCATATTAAAATATACAGGAAAAAATTGGGTATCAACAGTTGCCCCTCTTTACCCGGGAAGGATGAAAGAGTTGTCGGGTAAACATATGATGGCCAATTTTGATCGAACAAAATGTTTCGAGGAGGCTTAGGCCGTGCTCTGGCTTCGAGCTGCCTACATATCCCTGGTCTTACAGGAATCAGGCCATATGTAGTTCAGGATCCGTCGGCGGAGTATGCCGATGGAGACTTTCAAGCACGGATGCAGTATTTAGGACGGAGTGAATGGTTGAAATCTGATGGGGCTGCGGGAAATGGAGCGGGATTGCTCCTGCCGAGATGTCTGTTGCTCGCCGGTTCGCCCGCAAATAAGTAACACAAGTGTATATTGTGCGTAAATTTAAACATGATGCAAATTCCCATTGGACCATGAATGTTTGTCTTCGGATGGTTAGGATGACATCCTTAGACCATGATGTCCTAGGCCATGAAGCGTATAATAAAGGATTCGCAGACCATGAAATGATGCTCTCTGGCTATGGGAATGATGCCTCCGAACCACGATGCCTTTGAATAATGATATGCAAAAGATTAAAAGGGGTCCTCAGGCCATGCCATGGTGTTCTCGGGCTATGAAAATGGTGCCTCCGAACAATGATGCCTTTGGACAATTTGGCGATCTTTCAGCCCATGAGATGCATTAGGTGGCTATCTTTCAGCCCATGAAATGCATTAGTCGGCAATCTTTCAGCCATGCAAGTGTATATAAGGCGGCGATTTTTCAGCCATGCAAATGTAAATAAGGCGGCGATCTTTCAACCATGCAAATGTAGATAAGGCGGCGATCTTTCAGCCATGCAAATGTAGAGGTGGCGATCTTTCAGCCATGCAAATGTAAATAAGGCGGCGATCTTTCAGCCATACAAATGTAGAGGTGGCGATCTTTCAGCCATGCGAATGTAAAGGTGACGATCTTTTAGCCATGCATATGTAAGTAAGGCGACGATCTTTCAGCAATGCAAATGTAGAGGTGGCGATCTTTCAACCATGCGAATATAAAGGTGGTGATCTTTCAGCCATGCAAATGTAAGTAAGAAGGCGATCTTTTATCCATGCAAATGTAAATAAGGCGGTGGTCTTTCAGCCATGCAAATGTAGATAAGGCGACGATCTTTCAGCCATGCAAATGTAAAGGTGGCGATCTTTCAGCCATGCAAATATAAATAAGGCGGCGATCTTTCAACCATGCAAATGTAGTGGCGGTCTTTCAGCCATCAAATGTGGTATGGAGGTAGAGCTTAACCTCGGAAGGCAGAATGGTAGCCTTATGCAATGCAAGAATGCAAATGGAGGTAGAGCTTAACCTCGGAAGGCAGAATGGTAGCCTTATGCAATGCAAGAATGCAGATGAAGGTAGCGCTTAACCTCGGAAGGCAAAATGGTAGCCTTATGCAATGCAAGAATGCAGATGGATATAGAGCTCAGTCTTGGAAGGCAGAATGGTAGCCTTATGCAATGCAGAAATGCAGATGGAGACAGAGCTTAGTCTCGGAAGGCAGAATGGTAGCGTTATGCAATGCAAGAATTCAGATGGAGACAGAGCTTAGTCTCGAAAGGTAGAATGGTAGCCTTATGCAATGCAAGAGTGCAGATGGAGGTAGAGCTTAACCTCGGAAGGCAAAATGGTAGCCTTATGCAATGCAGAAATGCAGATGGAGACAGAGCTTAGTCTCGGAAGGCAGAATGGTAACCTTATGCAATGCAGAAAATGCAGATGGAGACAATGTTTAGTCTCGGAAGGTAGAATGGTATCCTTATGCAATGCAGAAAATGTAGATGGAGACAACATTTAGTCTCAGAAGGCAGAATGGTAGCCTTATGCAAGAAATAAAATGGCAAATGGTAATAGAGTTTTCTTAGCTGATAACAGATTGCGATATTGTGACTGCTGGGGACATTGTGCCACACGGAACATCGCCAGCGTGCGTAGATAGAAAATGTTGGTAAGTGCAATAGTTCTGAGAATTGTATTCCTGAACAGTGTTTGTCTCGTGAGTGTATAGCATGTCTGATGCTTTCGTAATCCAAGTGCCCGCATCCGAAGAAAAATCGTGAATTTTGCAAAAGGGGAAAGGTTAGTTCGTATTCCTGCTGGCTCTACTTGACTTGCTTAGCTTTGATCTGTTGATACTGTATATATTATTGGGGTAGCGTTGCTAAACAAATAGTTTTCGTCAATAAACATGCATGGCTTAGTAAAAACATGACACAAGTACATAATTAAAATAGTTTTTAGATGAACTGACGACTGCGATGTGGTTCAAGACATTGCAACCTCTCTTGCTACAGAATTTTGAGGGTCCTCCTCAAAATTCTGCCCCAGCTTAATGGGTTGATGTTTCTAACTGCTGCTTACGGTGATTGGCTGAAATCAAGTTCAGAATTTTGAGGGTCCTTCTCAAAATTCTGCCCCAGTTTCCAATTGCGGGGGAAATAAAAATTATAGTGAATTGACCGAACCCATAGGGCTGCCTACGTCCCTTTTCTTGAACACACCACCGGACTGTAAGACCTTATTTGTAGCTTGCAAAGCCTCGAGGTTCGTAACCATACCACTTTTTATGCCTTCTTCAATCCTTTCACCCAGCTTGATGATGTCGGAAAAATTGTGGCTCTTAATCATCATCAGCCTTTCATAATACTGCGGGTCCTGAGCCCGAACAAAGAATTTGTTCATTTGTTCCTCTTCTAAGGCATGTCTGACTTTAGCAGCTTCGTACCTCCAACGAGTAGAATACTCGTGAAACATTTATGTAGGTTTCTTCTTTAGATTCTGGATGTAGAATACATCCGGCGCATTCTCCGTATTGAACCTGAACCTATACATAAAGTCGGACGCCATACCTACCCAGTTTGACCACTTCTTTGGAACTTGACTAATGTACCAAGATAAAGCATCTCCTTTCAGACTCCCCATGAAAAGCTTCATGCGGACTCTCTCGTTTTTCCCTAATCCAACCAGCTTGTCACAGTATGTTCTCAAATGTACTCTTGGATCCCTTGTACCATCAAACATCTCGAACATAGAAGGTTTGTACCCCTCGGGTAGTTCGACATCGAGCTATATGCAAAGATCCTCATAGTTCAACTCCTCAATTCCCTTGCTTCCTTCAACGCCTTGAATCTGGCTAGTCAATTTCTTAAGTTCCTCAGCCAGGTTCTTGATGAGCGAGTCTTTATCATCAGACTCAGGTGTGCTTGGGATAGGTTGGGTGGAGTGTGGCATGGTTTCCACATAGATGGGAGTGTTATAATAGGTGTGGAAGTGGTCATTTGTGGATTTTTAGGGTTCCGGGATGAGCAGTGGGGTATTCTTGGAAGTATGGCAGGTGTTGCAGTGGTGGTGAGGAGCGTGATGGTTCTGTGTCTTCAGGATATTTTGTGGAAGTGTGGGGTTCTGATCATTGGGGAAATTGACATCTGGAGTGGTGAGAGAAAATGACAGATTTGCCAGATTCTGAACCTGATCAAGTTCCTCTTGAAGTTTTAGCAGTTTTTGTTCGAGTTGGGATGCATTTTCTTTGGAAACCTGAGGACCATGACTATGAGTGATCTCTACCCGTTCTGTTGAGTTCTCTTTTCTGGCATTATTCGAATCTTCCATCTTCCCTTTGTTCTTGTTTTTGACAGGACTAAGAGGAGAAGTGGGTGGAGGGCCCCTAGATCTCGTGGAATAAGATGATGTTGCCAGAGTGCACGAACTAACCTTTGCGGAGGGGAATAATAAAACAAAAGTAAAAACAAAAAGGTAACAAGTTAGTGAGGATTATAAGAAAATGTTGCGATATTTAAACACATAGTGCAAGAATGTAAATCGTGTCCTAATTTGGGGACCTCTTTATGCCCGAGGTAGGCCTAGCGACAAATTGATTTGGAGAACTTAAAATGCTAAATGCCTCATTTTATTGATAAAAAGTAGACGAATCCCAAATCGACACTAAATAACAGGAAATGAAAATCACTAATGGCCATTGGCCTTTTACATTCATAAAGCGAAAAGATAAACTCCTATCTATTTGGTCCCAGAAGGACCTTCCTCAGGTTGAATGCTCTCATTGATCATATCCTCCAGTTCGCGTAGGTTCACCAGTAAAAATACCTTGGCCGGGTGTTCTCCTTCGTTTCCCTCAGCGTTCTGGCAGTCAGTGACTCTCTTCCTCACTTTTCCTTCTAATTCCAGCAGACTGTATTCCAAATATTCCAACTTTTTGCTAGCTCTGGTGGCCCTCTCTTTCCACTTATTGATTTGGTCATCTGATGGAAGACTTCTCCACCAGTCTAGCAAGAGTGGGGTCATGCTAACCATTCCGAAACTAGGGAACTCGTTCTTCATTTTCTACAAAACAAAAGGGTTAAGACCATACCCCTACCGGACACGACTATTTAACATCAACAATTAGCATGAAGCATTTAGTTCTCCAAATTAATGCACAGAACGTGGTAGTGTCCATTTGGGTTTTGGGGAAACCCAGTGGACTTTGGACAAGGCTATCTTAAAGAGTCATTATGCGGACAACATAATTAACTCGGCTAGGTTTGACCATGATGCATGCATAGTTTAAACAGAGTAAGGTTTCTATGGGTTTTTAGACTGGTACCCTTGAGCGAACAACTCAAGGGGGAAAAAACAGAGCAACAAAGTCATGGATTTAGCACTATGAGCCCCAAGGTGGGTTCAAAAGTAGAACTTCTGGCAAACTCCTTTAAAGATGCTTAAATAATATAAACGTGCCCAAACCTCACTGATTGCTATTACAAAGGATGAAGGATTACCTGAAATGTAGAAAACACCAAAATACAGCAAAATGAAGTGAAATTCCAGCACAAATGACAGCCAAAAACATCAACAACCAGCAGCAAATCAGCAACTTTTAACCCGAGAAACAGCCCAAAAAAGTCCCTTAAACTTAGTAACTTTAAAAGAAAAAAGATCCCAGCAATCAACTTCAACACTCTTATGCTTTTGAAAGGTTTTGCTCACAGAGAATTCAATCACAAAAGCTCACCACTTTCAGCTTACTACTAAGTGTTTAGATCCTACTTTGACTCTCAAAGTTGTGTCTTTTTAATGTATAAAAGATGTCTTTTTCAAGTGTGTTCAAGAACTTCAAAGATGTTATCAAAGTATGTGTGTCTTTTTTAGAGTCAAAAGATCTCTAGAAGATGTGTAAAGACCTCACCTTTATATGAGAGGAGGAGGACTCTTAGGACAGATTTTATTTTGCCAAAAATCTGTCCAAAACGATGATTTTTTGACGAAAAATCCGTCCAAACCCACAATTTTGGTTAATGAATAGTTTTTCTTACCAATAGTGGACAGAATTTTGGAGTATTGTATTCCAAAATAGTCCGCAATAGTAAAAGCAACCAAACAAAGAACCCTACACTCAAGTATTCTCTTTTCTTTTCCTTTTCTCTTAATTTCTCAAACCAAATTCAAAACTAACTAGTCCACAAAGAGAACCCAGATTCAATCTAGTTCAAATAGTTAGTAATTCGAATAAGATTAGTTAAGAGTCAACTAGTAGGAATTAAACAAGACTGAACCATATAATTACTTATACTAAATAACTACTTCGATCTCAATCTAGTTAATTAGGACTAATACCAGATCTTTGAATACACAAACTACTAACTCAAACTAAAACATGACAACGTAGGAAAGACAAACTCGAAACTACAATCCAATAGGTGATTTAAGCTTAACGACTGAACGAAATCAATACAACTCAACCATACTAACTAAACAATTGTTCTAGATTATTAGAAAGAGTAATTACTCAACTAATCACAAAGTTAAACTACATGTCGAGCTACTGAAACGATAAACAAGAAACTAAACATATATTCTTTGAGAAATTGAACTACTGCTTCAAACTATTAAGATGCAAAAATCAAATAACCGAAGCTAAACTATTAACTACCACTACTAATCAAACTTGGAAGATTATAATTAAGCAAAAAAATCAAAAATAATATTATACAAAGTAGTCGATCTATCATTATTAGAACTTAAACCTAAACAAAACAATCAAATCGAATAAGAAAAACTGAAAATCTAAGACAAAGAGAAAGGGATTAGGAATTTTACCAAACTCGAGCACTCGGGCAATGGCGAGACAGTGGCAGTGGTTGCGATTCGAGAAGTGTTCGATCCCGAGCAAGCTCTTATTGTTGATAAAGACTGAAACATTTAAACTCTAGTGAACCGGAGTTCAGTTTCAATGTAATCAACAATAAAATCTCGCTCTAGGTCGGAATATAGACAAAAACAAAGAGATTCACCATTTTTGGTGACTGTCGGTGATCCGCCGGAATCTATTCGCTGGAATTTCGGGTCGAGGCCAAGTCCGTTGGTAGCCCACATCGAGCTCTATACATCCATGTGGGTATTAGGTAGAGGAGATGGCTCAATCTTCACGATTTTAAGAAAAAAATGGGTTATGAGGTTTCTTAGATCTAAAAATCATGGAATTTGAGTGGGTTTGGAGAGATTTAGGTTGGAAATTTAGAAAGAGGAGGTGGAAGGGAGTGTATGGTAATGATTTGGGGGTGTTTGGAGGTGCTTGTCACGACCCGGATTTTCCGCCCTCGGGAGTCGTGATGGAGCCTACTAATGAAAGCTAGGCAAGCCAACCGTTTGAACAAATTACCTTTTTCCCTTTTTAATTCTTTAACCAATGTGAATCAATAGTTTATAAACAACAGAAATTAAAACAAGCGGAAAAAAACAATTAAACTATTTAAATAATTCCAACATGATTTCTTAAACAAAAACTACCTAGAACTGGTGTCATAACTCCACGGACAGTCTAAGAATTCTACAAACAAGGTCCGAAAAATAAGTGCAACACTGTTTCTAAATTACATAAGTGAAACAGGAAGAAAAGATAGAGGGAGATGCCAGGGCCTGCGGACGCCTACATGACTATCTTGGATCTCCGTATGCACTGAAGGCAGCCACCCAAGCTAAGGTCCAAAATCTGTTGCGCCGGGATCTGCACACAGTGCAAAGTGCAGTATCAGCACAACTGACCCCATGTGCTAGTAAGTGCCTAGCCTAACCTCGGCGAAGTAGTTACGAGGCTAGGACCAGACTACTAAACAAACTTGTGTAGTTAAATCATATACAACAGAAAGTAGAAGTAGGAATATACAGTTAAGGATGGGAGGGGGAAACATGATGTGGGAGAAGCATCAATTCATAATAGAAAGACAGCAAGTAATTACGAGGAACACCATATCTCAATTATTAACAAGAACCAGAAATCAAACAAATGCACGACATCACCCTTCGTGCTTTTACTCTCGTCCTCACCATAAGAATCAATATAAACTGCACGGCATCACCCTTCGTGCTTTTACTCTCATCCTCACCATAAAATAGATATAATCGGCATAGAATTGTACATCGTGCGGCATGGCATCACCCTTCGTGATTTAGACTCTTCCTCACAAAAATCATACACGGCATCACCCTTCATGCTTTAATACTCTTCCTTACTTAAACAAAAAATCACAAGCAATAAGGCAAGGAAATAAATAAAATTGCAATAAAATCCCGGCAAGGGAACAATAGTTCAACAATCAAATTCCGGCAAGGGAACAATGTCAAAAGCATCAACATCCCGACAAGGGAGATAACATTAAAAGCAACAACATCCCGGCAAGGGAGACAATATGATAATTCTCTTCTCTTTTTCACTTTTACTTCACAACTCACTTCACAACTTGAGTCAATGTTCTATAAGGTTCAATTTCCAATTATACTTCCACAATTCCTTATACAACTTGAGCCAACGCTCTTCAATACTCAAATACCACTATTACTTCAACAAACTTTACTCAACAATAGAAATCATCACAAAAAGACATGAACAATACAAACAGAGTCAAAATAATCATAATATAAGACTCACGGGCATGCTTGACACCAACATATAGATACTCATCACCATGCCTATACGTCATACTCAACAAATAACACATAGCAAATAGGATACAACTCCTAATTCCCCAAGCTAAGGTTAGACCAAACACTTACCTCGATGCCATGAACACAATTCAAGTCTCAACTATCGCTTTACCTCTTGATTCCACCACCAATTCGCTCGTATCTAGCCACAAGTTACTTAATTACATCAATAAATGCTAAATGAATCAATTCTAATGCATGAAGATAAGTTTTCTAAAGTTTTTCCCAAAAAGTCAAAAATCGCCCTCGGGCCCACATGATCAAAACCCGAGGTTCAAACCAAAACCCGATTACCCCTTCCCCCACAAACCCAAATATATAATTTGTTTTGAAATCGGACCTCAAATCGAGGTCCAAATCCCCAAAATTTGAAAAGCCTATGTTCTACCCAAAACACCCAATTTCCCCCATGAAAATCATTGATTTTGAGATGAAATCATGTGAAAAGATGTTAAAGATTAAAGAAAACAAGTTAGAAATGACTTACAATTGATTTGGAGGAGAAGTTGTCTTTGAAAAATCGCCCAAGAGTGTTTTGGTTTTGAAATGGTTTGAAAAATGGAAGATTTTTGGCTAAGTTACAAATTTGCAGGTCGCAGATGTCGCAATTGCGACCAGGGTTCGCAATTGTGAACCCTTAAGGAACCTGCTACCTTCGCATTTGGGATCATATGTTCGCAATTGCGAACTCACATTTGCGAAGGTGGTGTCACATTTGCGACCACTGGCTTCTACTGAAGGCAACGTATTTGCGATGTGTACCTCGCATTTGCGAGGTAATGCTGGCCCTGGGCTTTTTGCATTTGCGACATAACTCTCGTATTTGCGAGCCAGGCTTCGCAAATGCGAAGCCTGCAGGCCTGCAATATACCAGCTAAAAACCTGCAACTTCCTAAATCCAAATTTCACTATGTGGCCTATCTAAAACTCACCCGAGCCCTCGAGGCTCCAAACCAAACATGAACACCAACCTAAAACATCATACGGACTTGCTCGTGTAATCAAATCCTCAAAATAACATCAATAACCATGAATTTACCACCAAAATCAAAGGAAATCGTATGAACTTTCAAGGTTCCAAATTTTCCAACTAAAGTTCCGAATCACGTCATTTCAAGTCCGTTTCTTACCAAATTTTATAGGCTCAACTTAAATCATACATAAGACTGTACTGGGATCCAAAACCAAAATACGGGCCCGATACCAATAGTTTCAAACATAAACTCTTTTCTTTATTTCATAAATAATTCAGTAAAACAATTTCTTTCAAAAATTCATTTCTCGAGCTTAGAACCTTGGAATTCGATTCCGGGCATACGCCCAAGTCCTATATTTTCCTACGGATCCTCCGGGACCGTCAAATCATGTGTCCGTTTACCCAAAATGTTGATCGAAGTCAACTTAAATTAAATTCTTAAAGGCCAAATTAATATTATTATCACATTTTCACATAAAAGCATTCCGGATATATGCCCGGACCATGCACGCAAATCGAGGTGAGGATAAGAGAGGCTTCTAAGGCCTCGGAACGCAGAATTTACGGGTGGAGCGGGGGGATTAGGTCAGAGAGTGAGAGAGGGTGAGAAGAGAGAGGAAGAAGAGGGGAATTAAGGGGAAATGGGGCCAAATTATGGGAAATTATGGGTTTAAATACCTGGGTGGGAGATAGATAAGGGCCGTTGGATCAATAAAATTGGACGGATGAGATTAGATCTTAGATTTACTTATCAAAACTACGTAGTTTAGGTATGAAACTACGTCGTTTCGTGATCTACTAGCAGCCCTATTTGGACTAGATCTGAGCTCTTTAGGCTTCTAATTTTGGGCTAATTTTGGCTCAATTTCAATTAAAATATACTAGCGCAATCTCTTAACCCCCTAACTATCTTATTTAGTCCTAAAGAAAATATACAAGTAGAAAGAAAAATCTTTTTGGTATATATAACTTAAAGATGCAAACTAAAATATACAAATAAAAGGTAAAAAATATTTTTGGTATTTTTAATAAAGGAAGGAAAATAAAATGCATAAATAACTACAAATCATCCAAATATTAGTATTTGTAAGAGAATTAGAAGCGAGCAAAAATTAGGTATTCATAGCTGCCCCTCTTTGCTCGAGAACATGAAGAGTTTTCATGCAAAGAAAAGTGAACGCCATGGCTAATTTTTGCTCATATATCACTCCAATGAAAGCATTTTATGAAAAAAGTGACTGAACCTTACTTCTGAGGTTGCCTACATATCTTTGGCTATAAAGTAATCAGGTCTGTGTAGTTCTGAAAATTTTTGATAGCTGGGACTACCAGACACTGGAGTTAAGACTACTACTGTTGTTGTTGTTGTTATTGTTACTCGCTTCTTACATCAAAAGAAAAAGAGGAGAGCACTACATATGTCTGCAAATTAAGAGTACAAAATTCCTATCTATGTGTCTTTTGGAGTCAAATCTTGATTCTTGACCTGCTCGCTTGTGCTGACCTTAGATTGGATCTTGATGCCTTTTTGAAGAAAAGATTATGGATCATTCTCGATTTCTTGATTTCCTGCTCAGAACTTGAAAAGATGAATCTTGAGAAGCCGAGTTGTTGACACCTCATCGAAACTAACTCCAACTGTCTTATGATCAACAATCTTCTTTCTTCTGATGAGAACTGAAATTGCCAGCTTTAAACTCTACAATATGTGTTTTACGGCAGGGTCCTGCAAAGCCATCAAAAATGAACAAAATAAACAAAATTTTTCTGCCTCAGTCTGCCACTAGGAAAATTTTGTGAGTTATTAGAGAAAGCTTTAAATTATCTAATTCACT